>NC_135497.1:231131546-231236546 GCF_052857255.1 Amblyomma americanum
AGAAGACAGTAAGCTTTGAAATTCAGGAAAACATACCCGAATGTTCGTATTTTATGCGTTTGTGTGGATTAGAAAAGGAAACAATAAATTAATTGAATTATGTTATCAGATAAATTTGAAGAGTACGATACAAGCACATACCGCCACTGAGATCTGAACCCACACCCTCCGCATGTCGCTTACGGTACCTCACCAAGTGAGCTACGGCGGTGGCCTGTCATCAGCGGCGTACTTGGCCAATAGCTGCGGACGTGGAACGCCCTGTTCGCAAGTATGTTTTGGAGCGTGATCAAAAGTGGGCGACAGCTGTGCGAGAACCCTCTCGTGGCACCTGTGGACTGCCAGAACCTCGGCCGCCGAGTCCTTCGCTCTAATATGAGCAGAACAACAATAGGCGAGCTTAGGCGCTCGTTAAGATATATTGAGTCACCATTTTTTGAGAGGAAGAGGAAAGCGCAGGCGAATGTTACTACTCTTTTACTTCGCAATATTTCCTCGGTGTAAAAAGCGCTCCTTTAATTCTGTGGATATACAACGAGACCTCCAACTGCCCTATTCACGTCCGCCTTGTATAGTACATGAACGAAGCCAAGAGTCACCGAAACCAAGGAGAACAAATTTTTTAATACGTGGTATTTATCAATTGGAGATTAATTTGATATTTATTTAAAGATAATTCATTAAAAATCCGCAGAAAAACCAACTTATGCTGCCGGGGGGATCCGTACCCACGACCTCCGAGTTCCGCGTCCGGTTCTCTACCAAATGAGCTACGGCGATGGATGTGCAATCTGCTTTCGGAGGTATTTGTGTTGTGATGACCGCCCATAATGCGCAGGTCCACACGGGACGGAGAGGCAAAGAGACACCGTATGGCTCAGTTTAAACAAACAGATATATTCAATAATTATACATGATTAAGATTCAGAGGCTGGGGCGTCCGAGCTTACGTGCCGACGACTTCATGGGGACGATGGAGGGGCTCCGGAGTTGAGCTCGAGCGGTTGCTGGCAGAAGCTGCACGCCGTCGGGCTTCGGCGCTGAAGGCCCTCTTGGCGAACGATGTCGTCCTGAGCGTGCTTCTTCCGTACTGCTTGTCGATTTTTATATCCTCTTCTCCACACTCCCTAGGGTGAGGACGCCCACGCCGGAGGGGAAGGAGGGGGGCTAGGGCTTTCACTTGGGCGCACAAACATACCACCGCACTTATGGTCTCGCCCCCCTCACGTGTTGAGTCCGAGGGAAAGAAGGTTGTCTTCGAGGTAGCGCATAGCGTCGGCTGTGGTAAGGCGCGCTCTGGCCCGCTTACAGTTCCCGCGGGTCACCGGCCTCCGCTCTCCATCCATCAACTGACACTCGCTCCTCAAGGTAAGGCGCGCTCTGGCCCGCTGAGAGTTCCCGCGGGTCACCGGCCGGGAAAGTGGTCCCTTGTCCTGGGATGCTCGGGAGGGGCCAGGCCCGCCGAAACGAGGCCGCCCCTGGAACTGCCACGGCAATTGGGGAGGATAAAGCCCGTTTCCCCGCGGCGGCGGCGGCGGGTCCGGTTGGGCTTAAACCCCTTCGTTCTGGTCGTCACTCTCAAAGAGCATGGATGGGTAATTGATGATGCCGCTGTCATCTGGGTCTCCGTCTACGCCGCGCCGTCGAACGCGGAACCTCACAGCACACACAAGGAACGTCTCACTCGCTCACCCTCCAGAAGAATGTTCTCCGAACATTTGAGTCCATGCAGCTCCTTTTGTCTTTCTGAATCGCCTCGCACAGTGCGTCCGACAAAACACTTTTCGCTGCACTCAACACCACTGCACAACACCATATGCCTCCGCTGTCATAACTGGCGTCTCCAGGCGCAGCACTGATCTTCTTTTACAAATAAACATGAAACTCAGCACCCAAGCTTCTCCTTTCTAGTCCAAACTGGACGAAATAAATTTACCACAGTTACAAAGGAGCTCTCACTTCTAGCACGATCACGCCACAGACAAAAATATAGATAACGAAAGGAAGTAGGGCAGGTTCTGCATGCGCTCCGCATGCTCTCCTGTGAAGGTGTTACTTAATGACAGAAATGTTTAACTACCTACTCCGATAACTTAACACATGAGCACATAGCAAGGTTATGAGCTGCGGTATTACACAATTCTAACCAGTTCACATCTCCGCTCTGTTTACGCCATTAGTCCGACTTAGCTTTCTGATTTCGCAGCGGATATCGGCCTTCATGAGTCATACTAAGTCTGTCACCCTTTGTCTGCTTTGGGACTCGCGAGGGCTCGTGGCAGGAGCCTCTCCTGGCGTTATCTGGGCGGCAACCTCGCGCGCTTCTTCTAGCAATGCATGAAGTAAATCCGGTGGCATTCCGGCCGTCACCTCTGGCGCCTGCCGAACAAATGCAGGAGAGGGCGTTTCTTGCGAACTATCTGCGCGCTCCGCTTCACTTCTGTCCCCATCCAAATCCGCGCTTTCCCTTTCCTCATTTCGTGAATACTGAACCGGTGCCGACTTGAGGCGATTTGCGTGTATCCTTATCAAGCGCCGGTTCACGTCTCGGACTCTGAAGTTTACCGGAGAAAGCTTCTCGACAACCTCGCACGGTCCTCTCCACTTCGTCTGGAACTTACGAGCTAGCCCAATCTGCCTTTGGCAGTTTTCAATGTACACGCTGTCCCCCACATCAAACGGCGCGTCTCTAGCACTGCGATCGTGCACCTCCTTCCTGCGCTTCGCCGCTTTCTTTAAGGCCTCCTTTGCGATGTCCCTCGCCAATTGCAAGCGCGATTCTAGCTCAACCTTATAGTCGTCCAGTGAAGCGTATGGGACACGACGGGGGCCCTCTGGCACTTCACTAGGCTGGTCCGGGTCTCGGCCGTAGAGAAGAAAGAATGGCGATTCGCCCGTGCTCTCGTGTGCTGCGGAATTGTAGGCAAACATTGCATACGGGAGCCACAAGTCCCAGTCCCGCTGGTCGCGCGAAACAAAATGCGACAGGAACCCGGCCACGGTTTGGTTCAGTCGCTCCACCGCGCCGTTGCAAGCCGGATGGTACGGTGTTGTCTGCTTCTTAGCGATCTTAAGCAGCTCGCAAACTCTCCTCATTAGCTGCGACACGAAGTTCGTTCCCCGATCTGTCAAGAGTTGCCTCGGGGGTCCATGTCGGAGCACGATCTGTTCGACAAATACTCTTGCAACCCTGTCTGCCTTCTGATCTGGGAGTGCTACCGCTTCCGCGTATTTTGAAAGGTGATCGACAAATACTAAAATGTACTTGTTTCCGGAAGTGGTCGTGGGCAATGGGCCCATTATGTCCATACCTGTCCGCTCGAAGGAAGCCGAAACCTCAGGGAACGGCTGAATTGGAGCTGGTCTTCGTCCCTTGGGTGTTTTTCTTTCGAGACAGGAATGACACTTCGCACAGTAGTCTCTAACATCCTGTCGCATGCCACTCCAAAAGTACAAACGCTCCACACGCCTGCGTGTCTTCGCTACGCCAAAATGACCGGCGCATGGCGCATCGTGAAACGCGCGAAGAACCCTTTCTGTCCACGACCGAGGTATGACGACTCTCTCCCAAGCGGTTTTCTCTGGTCTCCCTTTCCTGGTTGGCCTCGTGCGCCGACACAGGGTGCCGTCTTTGCCAATGAAATAACCTAGCTGTTCTGGGTGAGGCGGTGCGCCCTCTAAGCTTTCGATTATTCGCTTCAGGTCAGGATCTTTGCACTGCTCTGTGCGTAATTCGGCGGGGTCGACTACGGGGACAAACTCATCTATAGCTGCCACGGCAGCTGTGCGGCTGAGTGCACCAGCATTCAGATGTGTCTTTCCTGACTTGTGCTCAACTTCAAAGCAGTATTCCTGCAGGTGTAGATTCCATCTAGCGAGTCGCGAGCTAGGGTCTCTGACACTCATCACCCATTTCAGAGGATGGCAGTCTGTGACTAGCTTGAATTTGCGGCCGTAAAGGTAGCATCTGAAGTGTTTTACTGCCCAGACAACGGCGAGGCACTCCCTTTCCGTAGCTCCGTACTTTTGCTCTGTGGGGCTCAGCTGTCGGCTAGCAAAAGCAACGGGATGTTCTTTGCCCTCGATAACCTGAGATAGCACGGCACCAACTGCGAACTTTGACGCATCTGTGGCCATAACGAAGGGCAAATTAAAATCCGGGTGGCGCAACAGCGGTGCACTCATTAGCTTCCTTTTCAGGGCCCCAAAAGCATCCTCCGCGTTTTCGTCCCAGCGAAAGGCGACATTTTTGGCTGTTAAGGCGGTGAGCGGCTTAGCGAGCTTGGCGAACTCTTCTATGTGCCTTCGGTAGTAACCGATCAGGCCGAGAAACTGCCGGACCTGGCGGACGCTAGTCGGGGATGGAAAATCCGAGACACACCTTAGATTCTCAGGGTCCGGTCGCACGCCGTCAGCTGAAACAACGTGCCCGAGGTATTTCACCTCGTTTATGAGGAATTGGCACTTAGAGGGCTTCCGCTTGAGACCCGGTCCTCTTAGTCGCACCAAAACCTGCTCAATATCGCGAAAATGGTTCTCAAAACTGTCACTGTATATGATTATGTCATCCATATACACGAAGCACAGCCTCCCCAGAAGACCTGCCAGGATAACATCAGCGGTTCTCTGCCAGAGAGCAGGGCTGTTGGCCAGACCCATCGGCATTCTTTTCCATTCATAGTGCCCTGAGGGCGTGTTGAATGCCGTTTTCTCGGCATCTGCCGGATCCATTGCTATCTGCCAGAATCCCGCCGCCATGTCCACTACCGTGAAGTACCTGGCAGAGCCCAGCTGAGAAAGCGTCTCCTGTATATTGGGGATGGGGTATGGATCGATGCGAGTTACGGCATTTAGTTTGCGGTAGTCCACTACCAATCGATACGAGCCATCTGGCTTTTCCACCAATAGTGCTGGTGCTCCCCAGGGTGACTTCGAGTGTTCGACAATGCCGCGATCAATCAGGTCCTGCACCTGCCGCTCCATCTCCTCACGTTGGGAGTAAGGAATCCTGTACGCACGCTGGTAAACGGGCGATGAAGTGCCGGTTTCTATCCTGTGCTTTATAACGCCACAGCAGCCCAAATCCAGGTTGGACGCGGCGAATACCTCCGAGTAGTCGTTCAGCAAACCAGCCAGAGCCTCCCTCTCCCTGGATTTCACGTGAGAAAGATCGAACGACACCTTTGGAGCAGCCGAAGGACTAGCATGCTCTACAGTTGCGAGTACCGTATCGGTGGGCTCACGTTTCTCTATCGCAGAGGTGAAGCCAATGTTTTGTTCTTGGGAAGGCTCAGTGGCTGCTGGCTACAGTTAACCACCCGTAGGGGCACTCTGTGGGCGTCATTAACTGTCACGAGGCACGCGGCTGCCCTCAGGCCATTGCTGAGAGAGTCGACCGGCTCAAGCACTCCCACGGCGCCGCTCTCTACATCTGAAGGCACAAACGCGTACAAAATGTGCTCCGACCAAGGAAGGACGACCGCCTCATCGACCAGCCTGACGGCAACCCGCGAATATACCTTCTCCAATGATCCCACTGTTTGACGGGTGTCAATATCGGTAATGCGAATCTCAGCCCCTCTCCTGTTCAAAAACGGAACTTTTGAGCCGCCCGCATTAACCTCTTCCTCAGAGAATGAGACTACTACCTTCCCTTTTCTCAAAAAATCCTGCCCTAATATACCTGACACTCCGTTTGGCAGAGACACCGTGTCCGGGCATACGTAGCAGGGGTGCTCCAATGCAATTCCGCCGAGAGAGAAGTGTAACCGGTAGAGTCCACTTATGCCAAGAGGATCCCCCGTTATGCCTACAAATTTGGTTGCCATACCACCAGACGCTTCCTACACCTCGCGGTCCCCCTTCCTTCGAAGCGTGTTAAAACTGCTCTCCTTAAGCAATGTCACCTTTGACCCCGTATCTATCAACAATTCCATGCAACAACCATTTAACTTGCAACGCACAACAGGGCATGCCTCGTCGGCCACACAAGCTACCACCACCTCATCATCCACTGCTCCCTCTCCACGCTCCTCAGGCTGGGGAGGACTAACTAGTTTTTTGTCTCGGTATCTGGGGCCCCGCTGTAGGCTTGCTTAGGGCGTGTCTCGACTGCTTCTCTTTGTGGCTCCCCACGGCGCACGTTTTGGCAGAACCTGGCGATGTGTCCGCGACCCTGACAAGCGAAGCATACGATTTCTTCAAAATCTCGCATACCGCGCCTGTAGCTTTGTGGCGGTCTCCGGTTTCCAGCGAATGGGCGCTGTTGAGTGCGCGCTTCAACCTGGCGTTCTACCTGATGAGATAGCAGCTGTTCTAAGCGATCTAACCGCTCTGTCAAGAGAGCAACCTCAGGGTTGAGCACCGCTCTCTCTATGACGCGTACTCTCGCTGCGGCTGTCGTTAACGCCTCATTTTGTTCCTCATCCAATGCGGCCTCCACGGCTTGGTCGAAATTGCTCGGCTTGCGCGAGAGCACGAACCGGCGCACGGGGTCTTGCAGACCAGCCACGAACAAAGCGGTCATTTCCTCTTTAAGTATATCCTCCGCGTATTTCTTCTTTAGCTGGTCTCCTTCCTCCTCCCTGCTTAACGTATCGCGCGCTAAGCGCTGAAGCCGCGACGCAAACGTTCGCACGTCCTCCCCTACCATCTGTCCGGCGTCACGGAACCTCTGTACCCGCACGTGACGTGGTTCAGTGTCGAAATGCTCAAACGCGAGGTTCTTAAATTCCGCAAATGATTTTGTGGATTTTACTTTTTCGTCTCGCCATGCAAAATCATGAGCAGCTCCTGCCATCTTACACCTCGCCATTCCCAGCATTTGAGCATCGGACCATCCCCCCATTTTCCCAATCTCTTCTAGCATGGAAAAGAAATCGCAGATTGGAACCCCTGTCTTATCTCCCGTAAACGTCGGAATGACGCTTCCTAATGCCAGCATGCTTGCTCCGAGCGACGGCTGTGGAGTGGGAGCTCCCTCAGATACAGACATTTTTTTTTCTCAAGCCCTCCGGTGCCTCAAGCCTCTCAAATGGGGGGTAAGAGTCCCACAATCAGTCCCGTGATTCCCTTTTGATTACAATTTTGAAGTCATGAGTGTCGCAGCATTCAGAGGACATTTGCTTTTGAGACCCCACTTCTGAAACCAGTGTGATGACCGCCCATGATGCGCAGGTCCACACGGGACGGAGAGGCAAAGAGACACCGTATGGCTCAGTTTAAACAAACAGATATATTCAATAATTATACATGATTAAGATTCAGAGGCTGGGGCGTCCGAGCTTACGTGCCGACGACTTCATGGGGACGATGGAGGGGCTCCGGAGTTGAGCTCGAGCGGTTGCTGGCAGAAGCTGCACGCCGTCGGGCTTCGGCGCTGAAGGCCCTCTTGGCGAACGATGTCGTCCTGAGCGTGCTTCTTCCGTACTGCTTGTCGATTTTTATATCCTCTTCTCCACACTCCCTAGGGTGAGGACGCCCACGCCGGAGGGGAAGGAGGGGGGCTAGGGCTTTCACTTGGGCGCACAAACATACCACCGCACTTATGGTCTCGCCCCCCTCACGTGTTGAGTCCGAGGGAAAGAAGGTTGTCTTCGAGGTAGCGCATAGCGTCGGCTGTGGTAAGGCGCGCTCTGGCCCGCTGACAGTTCCCGCGGGTCACCGGCCTCCGCTCTCCATCCATCAACTGACACTCGCTCCTTAAGGTAAGGCGCGCTCTGGCCCGCTGACAGTTCCCGCGGGTCACCGGCCGGGAAAGTGGTCCCTTGTCCTGGGATGCTCGGGAGGGGCCAGGCCCGCCGAAACGAGGCCGCCCCTGGAACCGCCACGGCAATTGGGGAGGATAAAGCCCGCTTCCCCGCGGCGGCGGCGGCGGGTCCGGTTGGGTCCGGTTGGGCTTAAACCCCTTCGTTCTGGTCGTCACTCTCAAAGAGCATGGCTGGGTAATTGATGATGCCGCTGTCATCTGGGTCTCCGTCTATGCCGCGCCGTCGAACGCGGAACCTCGCAGCACACACAAGGAACGTCACAGTGTTTAGAGTAACCGAACAGAACGAACCTTGAGAGTGTTAGCCAGCGCCACCCTGGTCCATAGCGGGGGACGTGTTAAGTAATTTATAGCCACGAGTGCCTCGTGAAACATGATCGAACGGTGAGGGCGGAAGGTTTGCGAGAACCCCCTATGCTCCGGTGGCATCAGGACTGCCAGAACCGATGCCCTTGTTAGCTATTAGCAGACAACAGCTGATAACACAAGGGAATAGAGGGGGCTTTATGACATACATGAAGGAAGCCAACAACCACTGAAACCATGGAGCAAAGGGGATTTTTTAAAATTTGTGCTGTTTATCAGTTGCTGATTGTTAAGGCAATTACTTAAATGCAGTTGATTAGAAATCAGAAGAAAAAACCATATGCCGCCGGGGGACCTGAACCCGCGTTAATACAAGACGTACGTACTACGCTCGCCGCTATGGGTGAGGGTGGCGCTGGTTAACACTCACAGGTTCGGTCAGTTCGGTTAGACTACACACAATTAGCTCCGAAAGCAGAAGATTGGAAGTCCGTCGCCGTATCTCAGTTGGTAGAGCACCGGACGCAAGATTCGTAAGTCGTGGGTTCGGATCCCACCGGCGGCATCATGTGGTTTTTCATCTGTTTTCTAACGAATTATCTTGAAATAATTACCCTAGTAATCCCCAATTGATAAATACCCCAAATTCCTACGTCTGCTTTATATATACGTCCCAGCTAACTTGCACGAATATATTAAAAAAAACAAGCGTTCTTCGGAACTGAAATAGCGTGGATGCTGTAAGGGTTTACCTAAAGTTCCAGTACAATTTTTTTCCTCGTTTTCGTCAATAATTATTCGAGATAAATTGATTATTTTTTTAAATATAGCTTGAAACGTCCAGGCGTCAATGGGAAAGTTGTGGGGCTATATAAATAATGTCTAGCCCAGGCACTTCCAACGAGATAGCCATAGCGTGGCCGTTTTTATTCGGGAAAAACGAAACCCGGCGGAGTTCAAAAAATACCACCTGACAGCGCGCTCCGTGCGCCAGAACGCGCCGCGATTACAGCGCTTTCATCCGTGATTTGTAAAAAAACATCGCCAGAGCCGCACTTTCTCTTCGCTTACGAGAAAGGGCTTCTATCTTTGCTCGGCTCTGACGTTACCGACGGCGGCTGGCGACGCATTCGACAATCTGCTAGCGTGAGAGCGCAGTTATCGCCGCAGAAACGGGAGCCGGCATTCTTTCAAGTGCCGCCCGAACCCACTGGCGCTTATCTTGGAACATAGAGTTTCTTACTATTAACTAGAGTTAAAGCTGGCGCCGCGCCTATGGGAGTTTCCATGGAGCTTCCTCCAGACCACCTGTACCCCCAAGGGCGCTCTTAGCATCATGGGGCGGAGAGCTACCGACTGCAGAACTACAACTTTTGGCCAAAAAATAATGAAAGACAAACATTGTTCGGTAATCAAGAATTTCCTATCATTCAATATCCCGTCTATAAATCGCAACAAATGCGCAGAATAACATGTAAATGCAAAGTTTGCTGAAAATAAGCGACGGCTTGCTCTCCTATTGGCCAAGCATTGCAGATCACAAAAGCCAATATTTCGTGCTTAACAGACGCACTTTTGAAAAGAGATATGCTTTTGAAAAAAAAAAACGTTGTCGCTTCAACATTTTAAAAGTTTTTTCCACAGTATTTCGGAAAACAAAATCATTTATTGGCGTCTTGTGCTGTTGCGTTTTCGCTGCCATGGCTTTTGCGCACTACTTTTACGCCGAAGTCGCTTGCGGCGCGGAGCGCGCCGTGGAGATGGAATAGGACATCTCAGTAACGCCACTCTGTGTTCCTAAAAAAACCTTCTGTCCCGCACCAAGTAGCTCATCGGCCCATGATGCTTTGCGCGCCCATGGAGGTTTAGGTGCAGCGTCGCCAACGTTCCCTCTAGTTATTAGTAAGAAAATCTGTCTTGGAACCAACCACAACGCGAAGCTATGTTGTGTGCCTTGACCTTGACCTTCGACACTGACCTTCAGTGAAGCGGAAAAGCGTCTGCCGGCATCGCATAAAACTGGGAAAAAAGTGGTTTTGGGGGAAGGAAATGGCCCAGTATCTCTCGCATATTGGTTGACACCTGAACCGCGCCGTAAGGGAAGGGATAAAGGAGGGATTAAGAGAAGAAAGGTAGAAAGAGGTGCCGAAATGGAGGACTCCGGAATAAAATAATTGGTTTTGGGGGAAAGGAAATGGCGCAGTATCTGCATCGCGTATCGGCGAACTTCTGAACCGCGCCGTAAGGGAAGCGATAAAGTAGGGAATAAGAGAAGAAAAGAAGAAATCGGTGCAGTAGTGGAGGGCTCGGGAATAATTTTGACCACTTGGTAACTAAGGCAAAACGCGAAGGCGCCCGTGTGCTGCGCGATGTGAGTGCATATTAGAGATCCCCAGGTGGTCGTATTCATTCCGGAGCCCTCCACTACGGCACATCTTTCTTCGTTTCTTCTCTCAGTGCCTTCTTTACCCCTTCCCTTACGGCGCGGTTCAGGTGTCTGCTGATATATGAGACAAAAAATACTACGCCATTTCCTTTCCCTAAAAGACCAATTATATTATCTTTAACCGCGCAGCACACCGGCGCCTTGGTGTTTCGCCTCCATCGAACCGCCACCGCCGCGGATAGGCGAGCGTCCTATCCACTGAGCCACCGCGGCGGGTAAGTGAAGGAAAATGAAGTTGCTTATAAGGAAATGATATTACGCCTGTCTCACATATATATCGTTGAAGACCCCAATCGGGCGGTAAGCGAAGTGAAATGAAGTTGGTGTAATTAAAGGAAACACGCATGTCTCATATTGCGCCATTTCCTTTCCCCCCAAAAAACAAATTTCTTATTCAATTTGGCTTTCTGAAATTATCTGCAGTGTTTGCGCGTCGTTTCAAACCAGATCTTGTTCCATATCTCCACATACAACGAGGAATAATACACTTGTAAATATAATAATAATAATAATTGGTTTTTGGTGGAAAGGAAATGGCGCAGTATCTGTCTCATATATCGTTGGACACCTGAACCGCGCCGTAAGGGAAGGGATAAAGGAGGGAGTGAAAGAAGAGAGGAACAAATAGGTCCGTAGTGGAGGGCTCCGGAATAATTTCGACCACCTGGGGATCTTTAACGTGCACTGACATCGCACAGCACACGGGCGTCTTAGCGTTTTTCCTCCATAAAAACGCAGCCGCCGCGATCGGGTTCGAACCCGGGAACTCCGGATCAGTAGTCGAGCGCCCTAACCACTGAGCCACCGCGGCGGGGCTTGTAAATATCACCGAAGCTATATTAAATGTGTGCTCTCTTGTGTGAGCTCCCTTAATGGCGTTTCGAAAAAAGCAAGATGTTTAACAAATAAAATAATGTCTACTACTGTGTGTGTGTTTCAGTATGGCTACCTATGGAAACTGCCAGTCACTCGAGCAAAAACATAGCCAGGGAGATGCAGCTTTTCCCTTTCGGCCTGGGTTAAAAAGAGCTAAACCACCAGCATTGACCTGCCGAGGTGGCTCACTGGTTAAAACGCTCGCCTGCTCAAGCCCAGGACGCAGCATGCAATCCCGCTGCGGCGGCCAAGCTTCGATGGAGGCGAAATTCAAAAGTCGCCCTCCACTACGGAGGCTCTCCCTTCCTTCATTCTCTGCCACCTTCGTCGCCTATCTGATCTCCTCCTTCAACTTTTCTTTCACGGTATTATGCGGACACTGAAGAGAAACTTAAATTAGACTTCATCGAAAGACCATGCCATTCGAACAAAAAAGAGGCCACTCCAGCGGACACCGGAGCTTTTATACACTAGAAAACACCAAATGACATAATACAGGCGTTGCCATCACCGCCTAATTACGCAAATATCCTCCATAATAATAATATAATTGGTTTTTGGGGAAAGGAAATGGTGCAGTATCTGTCTCATATATCGTTGGACACCTCAACCGCGCCGTAAGGGAAGGGATAAAGGAGGGAGTTAAAGAAGAAAGGTAGAGGTTTCGTAGTGGAGGGCTCCGGAATAATTTCGACCACCTGGAGATCTTTAACGTGCGCTGACATCGCACAGCACACGGGCGCCTTAGCGTTTTTCCTCCAAAAAAAAATGTCCGGACTCCGTAGAGTATCTGTTACGGGTCCAGTTGGACTTTTTTTTGGAAATGCGGCGGCGAGTTTGAAGGATGCTTCACTCCCGTCACCGGTTGGCCCGGTATTGCACTACTTCCGGGATCGGCCTTGCCTTTATCGCGTCTTTACTATCCTATCCTCCTATCCGATCTTTCAACTCTCCTGCTATCTGCACGTGGTAGCGACTGTGGCCCTTCTTGAGCCAGTGAGCAGGCCTGTGCACTCTCCTTTTCTTTCTTCCTGGCAACTATCTATCTATCTATCTATCGTTTTTCCTCCATAAAAACGCAGCCGCTGCGGACGGGTTATCCTACAAGCGTAGAAACCATATTTTTGCGCAGATCCCATGGGCCCACAGATCCCCATTCTGTGGGCTGCAATATCAGCGTACGGGTTACGGGTCTGGAGGTCCCGTAGCATCTGCTCCAGCGTCTCCTCCCAGTAGACTTGCGAGATGACTCCACGCACAGCAGCCGCCGGCGGTGCAATGTAGGCTGCGACAGGGTAAGCGGTCTCCTGGAGGACCACTTCCCTGAGCTGGACGAGGTTAAGGGCGGTTGTCTCGTGCGGGGTAGCGACCGTAACCCCACCTTGAGGAAAGGAATGAAGGAAGGAGATCGAAAAGGAAGGCAGGTGACGCAGAGGAGGAGTCCTGATTGATTTCGACCGTCTGGGGTGCTTATAAGGGGAAACCGAGGTCAACTCCATCCAATTATTGCGCTACAAAAATTTTATTCACTTGCTCTTTCCGGATATGTTAACCTTTCTCAGGCAGAAGAAGAAAGAAAAATGACTCATGCGTGAGTAAAATAAATTTCAAAATTTCCCCACCCATGAAATCAGAATCTGGACGCTGCACCGAGAAATATGGCTTGCTGCCGTTTTGAAGTAAACGGTTAATAAATGCATTTGGGGTCCACGCAAGAATTCGGTCTCCTTGCATGCAGCTTATTGGAATAATAAGCCAGTGATGGGAACACCTCTATCAAGTCGTTTCATCTTTTCTAGCTTATAAAATCTCCGGTTTTGGTTACAGTTATCTCTTTATGAACAAAGGTTTATTGTAAAAACAGCCGTAGCAACAAAACGGAGTATCTGCGCTCCCCCCTCTCCACCAAAAAAGGAACAAACCATGATGATCTCACGTCAAGTGAGATCGTCAAGTGAGAAGTTTTCGGGGATCAGATGGTCCAGGAAGGTGGGAGAGAAAGAAGAAAGACAGATCCTCCGTAACGGAGGGCGTGTTTTCAATTTCGCCTGGATCGAGACGCGGGCGCCGCAGCGGGATTTTACGCGGCGTCCACAGGCTAAGCAGGCAAACATTCTAACCAGTGATCCGCTGAGGCAGGCGTAAAATCTGCAGTCTGCCTCGTCGCTGGTCGATAGTAGGTGTATGCATGGAATGGAGCGCAGGAGAGGCGTAGCACATTGTAGGACGACTCTTACGTGTCCGCCCTTGAATATCGAGAAGGCTCGACGTGCTTCCACCTTCGCCCCGTTCTGTTCTTGAAAGTGGGCAGAGCGCCTAGTTTCTGTGGCTGCTTTCGTGCCGGTTCACAAGTCGCTGCAAGAGACGCTTCTCTTTTAAACTGTACAGCGAGCGGTCGGAAAGAGTCGTGGCTTTTTGTTCTTTTCATGCCACGAGTTCAGCGTCCTCTCCTTCTCATGCCGAGCGGTGTCATCATGGTAGCCTCGCTGCTTTCGCTGCTTGAAGCACCGTAGCGCTGGCCTGCTCTTCTTAGGCCGCCTCGGCCACCATCTCAACTTTTTCGGAAAGTTCTGGCCTCAGATTCCGGACGAAGTGCACCTAAATTCGCTCTGAATGGGCGCTAAAACCACTTCATGACTAAAACCCGCTGCTCGTGTCGATGGAAATCAGTATTAAGGATTCCGCCGGCTCCGTGGGTATATTCGCATATCGCCTGGAAAATCGCCGACAGGGGTAAGGCAGTTTCTCGCGCACCAGTTTGCACTTGCATTGCACTTGTCTTCCAGTGCCACTTTAATGCGAACGCATTTCGAGACGCTTGGTTCAACTAATGTGTGAGCCTAGTGCTTGAATCTGCTCAGAGTCACTACACCAGCAACTGCGAGAAACAAGTCTTCCGTAGAAAACTCCTTCGGAAAAAACGTAAGCAGTGAGGTTCGATGTGTTGACCTCATAGCGCGTTTCACCTCCCATGAGGGAACGATATGCGTTGTTGCATATATGCGCGCCAAATAGCGGTGAACACGTTTTACTGCAGTGTAATAAAACAGAAGCATTTGTCCTGCCGATGATCACTCACCGATAGCTATATCCGACGCATACACACACAGCGTCCACAAATGTGTCAAAGAGCGTTAGCACGACCACCACAAGCCTCTTCCACAAGCCAGGCGCACTACCCTTGCAGTTTTAATCACTTATAACTGAGTAAACAGATTTCAGCTAAATTAATTCTGCAGGGTATCCGCGTTTTTTATCTCATTCCAGTATATTCGGGTACACAAAGGATTTATTTCTGTGCTGCATCGGTTAGGAATACATCCGAGGCCTTGCGCGATCGCCCAACGATTCACACTATTTACTCTTACCGCACGCGCCATTATGAGCTCTCTCCAACGCAGGCAGTTGCAGAGTTGTCTTAAAATATAACGAAGGATAAAGGCGCCTTAAATGTAAGCACTAGTTTCAAGGATTCATCGCATACAAGGCGTCCCGTTGGAGGTCGTCGCAGTAGCTGTCGCTCTGTGTGTCTCACTGTGCTTGACGTTGTCTGGCGATCGCCAATCACGACGTGCCACACCCTTGGTCTCGTTGTGGTGTCCAAACCAACAATGTTTCCCGCATTGACGTACCGTGTTGAGTTTCCGCGCACGCTCGTCGAAGCGAAGGTCGTCGTTGAGCGAAGCTACGCATTGCGCTTAACATTCAGTCGCAGCAGCATCGCCACAACATGTGGCCTTCACGGACATTTCTGAACGGCGGCTGCGCAGTGATCCGCCAATACAACTGTCACTAACATCACCTACATGACCTAACATGAGCGATAACGTCAGGCGGTGTCAGTTGCGAGTGAACGAAGTCGCAACTGACACCGCCTGACATTATCGCACTTCAAGAAACTGGCGCGACACCCACTCTCACGGGATACACATGCTACTACAAGCACATGACGGGAAAGACAGTGATCTTAGTGAGCAAGGCAGTCAAAGCCGCCAATCACGACAGCATAGCCGGCACTGACATAGAGCATGTGTTAGTAGAGATAATACCGAAAAAGAAAAAGAAAGGGGGAGTGTGTTCATCGACAACGTGTATAGCCCGCCGAAGAAAAGAAAAGCAATTTTTTTAACCTTTTTCATGGTGCCCGCAAACTAGCGAAAAACAATACGCTAATCATCTTGGGGGACTTCAACGACGTGGACAAAAGCTGGGGGTACCAAAGAGCCAACATTAAAGGCAAACCACTAGCTGTGGTTCCGGATAACTTCAACTGCAACCTACTCACCGACCCAGCAACCCCTACCAGGTTTGGAAATAGCGTCAGCATCGACACCTGCCCCGACCTCACATTTTTAAGAGGAATCGCACAAACACAAAGGGAGAACCTATTGTAAAATTTGGTCGCGACCCCTACATACTCAAGACGCAAGTAACCTCAGACAAGCGGAGACGCCAGTTAGGCACGGGAAAAATAACGTACTGGAATGCGTTCGGAAAAGCATGCGACAGCAGTCTTACCGAGAATGGCATACAGTCAATAGAGGAATGGAGAACCATGCTAAGGGATACGCAAGACCAGTACACCAAAAGCATAAACTGAACGGCGCAAACACCCGAGGTGGACGCTGGGCTGCTCAAACTCTGGGATACTAGGCGCAGTATCATCAGCAGATGGAAAAAAAACATAAGCATAACAGGAAACTCAAGCCTAAGATCGCCGAAATTACAGTGAAAGCAGAGTACTACGCATACAGCTAGCAAAACAAAATTGGCAACAATTCAGCGATTATCTTCGTGGGAGGATTGTTAAATTGGCCTTGACGACAGAGGTGGATACTCCCATTGGTGTTCCTTTCACTTGTCGGTAAAATTCCCCGTTTGACGAGAAGTATGTGTTTGATAGGCACAACTCCAGGAGCTGGCACACATTTTACCGACAAGGGAAAGGAACACCAATGGGAGCATCCATCTCTGTCGTCATGGCCAATTTAACAATGGAACACGTCGAACAACGAGCCCTAAGCTCATTCCACCCGAAACCACAGATTTTCCTCAGGTATGTCGACGACTGCTTCGCCGTCATCAAAAAATCTGAGACTCAAAATTTCCTTCGTCATTTAAACTCCGTAGAACCTGACATTCAGTTCACCCTAGAGGTGGAACAAGAAAACTCCCTGCCGTTTTTGGACGTCCTCGTGTCCCGAAACGACAATACCCTTCAATTCTCCGTATACCGCAAACCAACCCACTCAGGCCGGTATCTCCACTTCTCTTCGAACCACCCGACAGTCCATAAAGCATCAGTCGTGAAGACGCTGTTCAGAAGAGTTGAGACACACTGCAGCACAGAACTTGACAGAAAAAAAGAACAACGCACGATATTCAAAGAACTCATCATGAACGGCTACCCAAAAGACTATTCAAAAAACCATTCGACGTCAAAAACACAACATTCGTCAAGAAATCAACGCACAAAGACCAACGCCACCACCAAAATACGTTACTTTACCTTATGTCGGAGGTGTCAGCGAAACCATCGCCTGGATCCTGAAAAAATCGGGTCTCCAGGTTGCGAACAAGCCCACAAACACTGTTGCGCTTTGCTTACCTGTTCCCCGAGACCGGCCTTCGCGAGAAAGAGCCCAAGGCATTGTCCACCAAATGCCATGCGCCGACTGCGACGCAAGCTACATCGGCGAAACCAAAAAAATCAAAGAAAGAATTCGGCAACATAAGAACGGCGTCCGCAAATTCGCAAGAGAGCGCAGTCCAGTAGCCGAACATTCCGAGGACTCCGACCATAGAATCAACTTTGAAGAAACCCGCATCCTCGGAACCGAAACAAATTACCACAAGAGGCTCCTTCTGGAATCCTGGCATATCCAAACGACCCCGAACAATATCAACCGCACAAAAGGAAACCTGCCCCCAGTATATGCCCAGGGACTTCGCTCTTCAACGCAACGAAAAAAGTCGCCATTCAGCACCTGCCTGCAGTGCGCAAGCGTGACAAACAGCCTAAATCCCCCTCCCCCTCCCCCGCGCCTTTCACGACACAGCTGTCGTTCTTTTCACCCACCCCCCTCCCCTCCATACTTAAAAGACGCTAGCTACTGCCCTCAGTCACCCCTGATGAAAGAGCCGAGTCGGCTTCGAAACGTTGGGCTAAAATTAAAATTTTCGTTGGAGATGTGCAGTTTATTATAAGTCTTCAAACCCAACCAGACAGGCAAATCTGTCCAAATGTTTAGTTTTCAATGGCAATGTAGCGTTTGATCCTTCCACAAATTTTATGAGGAGGCCGCGCTGCAACAACAGCCCCCCCCCCCCCCCCCCCGCCTCCGGACAAAATTTATGGCTGCGCCACAGCTCGAGGATATACTATACTCCGTTTCATACATAGCTGTCTACACAGCCAAAGAAAGGTACGGAAGTAGTCCGTCAAAAAAAAAAAAACTAACAAAATGTGTCACTCCGCCTCGCGTCGTGGCTGAGTGGTACGAAGCGCGGGCATGTTTGTTCATTTTGTGAGGGGGCCCAGGTTCGATCCTCAGCGTAGGTTTGTTCTTTTTTTTATCTTTTTTCGGCGAATCTCTAGATAGAAAGTCTAAATGCGAGCCATATATAAGTGGCCTTTTTTGTTATCAAAATGAAATGACTTCTTTAATAAGAAGCGTGCTGTTAACTTTTTCCGCAGGGAAACGAAAGTGAAGTGAGAGTTGGCAACGGACGTGCTGAGAGGCGCTGTTTTTCGGTGTTCACGGATTTTTTCGCATGCTGCACACAATGAATCATTAATTGTGGGGTGATAGAATTCAGTGTGGCTTCAATTATTTTACTCCGCCAGAAAGACCTTCTTTCTTAAACCTCACAACTGTCCGAGGGCTCACTCCGGTCATCTCGCCCACAATTGCGAGAACGTCACGCACAGTCTTCTCGGGGTGGAGCTTCCTTATGCTTGCGTAGACATTAACTATCACCGCCTTGCAGTCTTTAGAAAACTTTGGAGACTTCACCTTGGAAAAGAGGCGAACAGCAGATGTTTTCGAAGTCGAAGCGGGGGAAGAAAACAAGCGAGCAGGTGACAGCGACGCCAATTTCACAAACTGACCTGCCGGCTCAGCTGCGAAAACCTGATACAGCCGGCGCCTGAGAAAACGAAAAATCTGCGTCACTCGGTTCTGGAAAACATAAAAGAAAAATCAATCTATTTGCAAAATAAAACACTTCCATCGGTCTACTATAATATCAACTACTGTTCACTTTGCTTGTCAATTCATTTCTATTTTTATTTTTGACGCAATATATTATGATGCGGACGAGGATCGCAAACAGGCACCGTAGCCTTGGCTGCGTAGACAGCTAAGTATGAAACGGAGTATACCTACCGAGGATCCAACGTTAACGACCTTGAGGAGTCATTGCCAGTACCTTAGGAATACTAAACAACTACAAAGGCAGCTGGATGCGGTAACCACCACCGCACAAATCCTTAAACAAATAAGAGGCTGTCCCATGAAGACAACTACAAACGGGGTCATATCCAAACCTAAACACACTAAGCAAAATCCACCCCACAATTTACGGAAACAAGTGTCCTTGGAGCCATGAAAAACCTACACTATACCACATAGCATGAGCATGTCAAAAAGTCGACGTTGTTCCAATTATAACAAACCCAAGTGCGGAGAAATGGGAGGGTATGCTCTCCAGTAACTGCCGCGGTCACCAGATCGGACTGATACTGCGAGCTCATCTGACGGCAGCATCCAGCGGAGCCCTGGAGTAGGGGCAACCGTTCGTTGCAGTGATGGATTCATCTGAACCGCATAAAAGCACTTTCGCTAGAGGTCAATAAATTTATCCTATCGTATCCTATCCTATCCCATCCTATCCCATCCTATCCCATCCTATGACATGACCTCAATGACCTTTTCAGCGGCCTTTGACGATCGTTGGTGCTACCACTGCGCGGCGGAACCAACCATGCTGAGGTTGCGCAAGGTTCCGCTACATTTTGCAGTGATAGCACATTACCCTAGCACTTCAAGCCTTCAGCGTGGCACCCCCTGAGCTGCGTGGCCGCCCTTGAGCTCCGTGGCGGCGCCGCAGCTTTCACGTGGTTTGTCACGTGGTTGGTCACGTGGTTGGTCACACGGTTGGTCACGTGGTTGGTCACGTGGTTCGGAGCAGCTGCCGGTGGCGCGGCGTGCCGGCGAAAAGAGGGGGAGAGTGGAGAGGGGGAGAGAGTGAATCCACGTCCAGGGATGAAGATGAAGGAACGCCCAGAGAAACGAAGCGGCGAAAGACTGACTTCGCAATTCGACTGGGCTAGTTCCACTCACCCAGATGTAGCTATCGCGTCACTCCAGGTTTAACCAGAGCTAAACCGCAGGCATTTTTTGTTGTTGCCTAACCTATAGGCAGGGCTCAAAATCGGGGGTACTTGTGGCGTCTCAGTGCTAGAATGTAGCGACTGCGTGAGTCTGAACCATTAGCCCATTTTTATTCTACTCGTGAGTGGCGGTCGGAACATTTCTTCTCTATGGTTTCGGAAATTTCACTGTGATTTTTAGTAAGAATTATTAAGAGGCTTTCTAATACATTTCGACAGAGTAAAAAAAAGATTCAGGAGCGCTGCAGAAAGGCTGGAAGAAAAGAGAAACCCGTGCTCTCACATCACGAGTCAGTCTAGAGCTAGTCACTCAGCTCCAGGTTAAACAGGAGCAACACACAACAGTTGCGAGCGCACTGTGAAAGCCTGGTAATCGTTTTTCTTAGGTATGTGTCACAAAATCAGGAAGCAGCAACTTTTAAAAATCACTTCCGCCCTTTGTGTGAAATGATGCGTAAAAAAGTCAGCCAGCCGCTTTCTCTCTCTCTGAATTTATTTCCCTCACCACCGCTGTTCAGATCACTGGAGACACCCCTTCAGTGGGGCCAAACTTTAAGCACCGCTTATATGATTTGGTCGAAGTCAGAAACTGGCTTCGAGTAGAGGTGGCAGACAATCGCGCAATATGCTGTGGCGGTTCCTCGGGCGGACGGCACAGCGCTGCGGTCAACACTTTCAACTGCAGGGCTTTCAAATACTTAACGGTGTAATGGCAAGGCAAGAAGGAGCGACACGGAACAGATTTCGTTGTAAATGTTAAGGACCATGAGAGTAAGCTCGTCTTCCTGACTTAACGAGCCCAGCTCGCAGGTGAACTGGCGTGCACGTGGTGCTCTCGAGATGTGACATCAAGCATTGAGTCGGAGCGAAAAGTTAACCTTATTTTCCATTATATAACTGGCAGCCCACTATAAGTGGTTGTTCTTGAAGAAAACATTCAACATTTACACCTTGCACAATGAAGGCGTCTCTTCGCAAGCTGCCGGTGTGCTCGCATCATGTGCATAAGAAGACATGCGTGTCTTCAACGCGCTATGCGTGGTCGGGATAGCGCAAGGCCGCTCCTGCAATGTCACCCATTTTCTTCCCAACCCTGATATCTAATTCTAGCTTCCCTATGCAAATTCAAGGTCTCTGCGTATTCTTCCTCGCAAGCCTGTAGGAGGAGCTCCGGAGCATTTGACTGCCCTGCTCGGAATGTGTTACCTCGAGCTAGGCTGTCTGCCCTTTCGTTCCCCCTATGCCCGCGTGGCCCGGGATCCAGATTAGGTTATGCCCGGGTTTCTTCTCGGCGGAGGTTACCCCGCTGAATATTCTAAGGGCTGTTCTGCTGATCCTGCCCCTCGTGTAGTTCCTGCACGTCTCCTTCGAGTCAGTCAGTATGTTGAGAGATCGGCCCGTTCTGTAGCCTTCTGCTGCCGCCAGCGCAACGGCAATCTCTTCGGCCTCCGCTGTGCCGGCGACCTTTGCCGTGGCACACGTGATCATGTTTCATTCCTTGTTTACCACTACCGTCGCAGCTACGCGTTCTCTCTCGCGCGGATATACGGCAGCGTCCGTGTATACGGTGTTGTCGAACTGGGCTAGCGTTCTTTCTACGTACTCGGCCCTCGCTTTTCGTCTGTTTTCGTGAAGATTCGGGTCCATGTTTTTCGGCAATGGTCCCACGTTAATAGTTTTCCTAAGGTGGTCTGGTACGTCCGCGTATGTGTCTACTAGTCCCTCGTGTCCCGACCCAACCTTCTTAGGAGCGCTCGTCCCGTAGGGTTGCCTCTGAGCCTCGTGGTTTGCGTTCCCAGCAGAGCTTCGGCGAGCTCGCTGAAGGTGGTGCTGATGCCTAGCTGGAGCAACTTTTCCTTCGACGTGTTCTTGGGTAGGTGCAGAGCAGTCTTGTACGCCTTCCTGAGAATGGTGTCGGCTTGCTCTCTTTCCGCCTTGGTCGTCGCGTGGTACGGCAGGGAGTACACGACTCGGCTGACAATTAGGCTGTTGACTAGCTTGAAAGTGTCTTCTTCCTTCATTCCGCATCTCTTTTGGGAGACTCTCTTGATCATACGGCCCACCTGCTCTGCCACCTTGCTCAGCAGGCTGATGGTGTGGCTGCATTTCCGGCTTCCTTGCAACCACATGCCCAGGATCCTTATCATGATCTTTTCCGGGATGTTCTGTCCCTCGAGAACGACCTCCAGTGTCGCTTGGGTGGGATGCTTGCCGACCCTTAGGAGTTCCGACTTCTCCGTCGAGCATCTTAGGCCCCTCTCTCTGGTGTAATTTTATACGCAAGTTGCCTCTTCCTGTAGTTTTTCTTGCTTCTCCCCGAGTGATCCTTGGGTGACCCATATCGTGACGTCGTCGGCGTACATCACGTGTTGGATGCCCTGGATCTCCTTGAGCCGTCTTGCGAGTCCAATCATTGCCACATTGAAGAGGACGGGCGATATGACGGATCCTTGGGGTGTGCCTTCGCACGGCGTGGGGAAGACGTCGCATCTCAGCTCGCCCAGCCTCATGGTCGCCGCTCTGTCACTCAGGAAGGCTCTGCCGTAATCGTGCGTTCTCCTCCCGCAGTTGGTGTTGTTGATGCCTTCCATGATGGCCGCGTGGCTTACGTTGTCGAAAGCCCCCTTTATGTCGAGGGCCATGACGACGTTTTCGCCCGCCTTCGGCATCGTCTCGAACACTTCCTCCTTGAGTTGGAGCAGCACGTCTTGCGTAGAGAAGTTGGCTCTGAACCCGTACATACTGTCCGGGTACCATTGTTCGTTCTCCATGTCGACTGGGTTCTCTTCGTGATCACTTTCTCGTACAGCTTGCCCGGGCACGACGTTAGAGATATGCGCTTGAGGTTCTTGATCTGGAGCTTATTGCCCGGCTTCGGAATCTTCACGACGACGGCGTGTTTCCACTCCGCCGGCACTCTTCCCTCTTGCCAGAGCTTGTTGAGGTAGGTCGTAAGCTGATCTATCGCCTCCTCACTGAGGTTCCTTATTAGCGAGTTCCGGATCTTGTCCGCCCTGCCGCCGTGTTCTTCGTGGCCGAACGTATCGCCTCGACGACCTCCTCTCTCGTGATGGGTCTGTCCATGGCCGGGTTTTCCTCGCCACGGTATTCTTCTCGATAGGGGAGCTAGAATTAGATATCCACCACACGAAGCCCTAACAAAGGAGGAAGCGACCAGCTGGCGCAGGTTACAGACCAACTCCTTTCATAACCTACACATACTAAATAAAATGTTCCCGACACAATATAGAGCCACCTGCCCATGGTGCAATGTCACACCTACACTTTACCATATAACGTGGGAGTGCGAACGCAACAAAGCATTCCGCCAACACGAACACCCCAGTGCGGAGCAATGGGAGAGTCGGCTCACCAGCGGCGACCTCACGACCCAAAGGGCCTTAGGGCAGCACGCGAATGATGCAGCACGACTCAGCGGAGCCTTGGAATAGGGGCCCACCCTTAGTGACGAGAAGCCTCAAGTCGCCAGCGCCAGAGAAGACGACGGAGACTTCATAACCTCGAAACCCTTGAAAGATCTGATAAAGTTTTCACTCACTCACTCCCAACCCAGTCGAGGAGCGGCTGACCGACAACACGGCCACTGGCCAGCGATGGCTGCTGGACCGCGCCGAGGCGATGGCCGCCCCCGGTTATTGCACCCCGGGTGTACCGTGCCCCTAAGCAGCATCTTAGAAAAAGTTTACTTAAATTGACAATGGCAACCAGTTGGAACGAAAGGCATGAACGGTGAAAGTACGAACACCCTGTCCATATCAGAACTGAGAACATGAGGACATCGCACAATTAAAGCTCAGAATTTGTCGCTATTTGCATGCTAATCGCTATTTGGTAAAATTATAAACAAAGAACACGATGAAGTGAGCAGTGACTACAAAGTGGCCTCAATACTGCAGTTCTCACATATAGAGTGAAAGACACCAAACAGGTATGCAATGTGCTTTGGAGAATATATAAATACAGTGAATAAATGTGAGTCGATGTGTTGCAGACGTTGGACAATGATACAGATGATAGGAAGGGACAGACAAGATGTGAGAACTGCGTCTCGAATGCCAGATGTACACTGTGTGATCGCAATAAGAGATAATGCACAAGAAGTGTCATTTCGCTACACCAACTAGCCCCGCCGAAAAACGACCCTAACGCACCCGTCCGAAGCGGATACAAAAGGCATGAGCGCTGGCTTAGGAGCACTACTTCCCGAAAAAAAAAACAGCTCTTTAGAAAGGAAGATTAAGAGCTGCCCACGAAGACGCCCCATAACCGGAAATTGATGTGGCGACGGTGCTCTGACGCAACAGCCTCACAGCCGTTGCGCTAGATCACAAATGAACCAGCTGCTATCAGCATACGCAAGAAGTTGCTGCGAAAGCAACGCTACTCGAAAAAAAAACCCCGCCGCGGTGGCTCAGTGGTTTGGGCGCTCGGCTACTGATCCGGAGTTCCCGGATTCTAACCCGACCGCTGTGGCTGCGTTTTTATGGAGGCAAAACGCTAAGGCGCCCGTGTGCTGTGCAATGTCAGTGCACGTTAAAGATCCCCAGGTGGTCGAAATTATTCCGGAGCCCTCCACTACGGCACCTCTCTTCCTTTCTTCTTTCACCCCCTCCTTTATCCCTTCCCTTACGGCGCAGTTCAGGGGTCCAACGATATATGATACAGATACTGCACCATTTCATTTCCCTAAAACAAACAATTATTATTATTATTATTAGAAAATTGCTTGTTGTTTAGCTCTGGTTAACCCTGCTCGAAAGCGAAAGGCGGCATCTCCCTCGCAACATTTGTGGTCGAGCGACTGGCGGTATCCATGCATAGCCATACTGAGACATATTTTCTTTTTATTTCTTCAACATCTTAAACGACATTAAAGAAGCTCACACAAGAGAGCATATATTTAATATAGCTTGGGTGATAATTGACGCCCATCAAGAGGCGATGCCTAATCCGTATGGTCGGCATCGCTGAGTACGCAGGAGAGGAGGAGAACGAGGTGATTGGTGCGTCTTGTGCTTGGCAAGCGGACCCCAGGTGGTTTCAGTCGCCCGTCGTGGTCCGAATAAACACCCGGTCGTAAGATCTAGGTGGAGGTGCTGGGCTAACTCGTTCCCCGAAGACGGATCCCTTGCTTTACCCTCGCTGGAGTCGTCCCATTGTTGGTCTGCCACCTTCTGTGCCCATGATGTCCCTCGACGGAGACGCTCCGAGGTCTGTGGCCAGCAGTTCCTGGCAGCATTACCGGGAGCCCCGGTCGTTCGCGGGCTCAACCAGCGACGACGTGGACAAATGGCGCAACCACTACCTACGCGTGAGTCGCTACAATAAGTGGAACTCCTCCGCCCGACTTGCCAACGTCGTGTTTTCCCTAACCGACACGGCCCTAACGTGGTATGATTGCGACGAGGATTCTTTCACGGCGTTTGACCGCTTTGTATAAGAGCTCAAGAAGTGATTCGTCGACTCAGTCGCGAAGAAGAAGCGGGCTGAGCGAGCGCTTTCCTAAAGGGCTCAGCTTCCCGGTGAGACGTGTGCGAAGTACATAGAGGAAATAGTCAAGTTATGCAAGGTCGTCTCTCCGGTCATGACAGAAGAGGACAAGGTTGGCCATTTACTTAGTGAATTCGCCGAAGGCGTCTATAATTTTGTTATTGGAAAAGAAAGTCTCGAGTCCGTGTCCGACGTCATTCTGCACTGCCACACGCAGTTTTAGCGCATGCAAATAGCTGTCGAGCGTAATTTTGGCTACAGTGCCCTCAAAGCGACGACTGCGTACATCGCAGGACTCGAGTACAATAAGGGGGAAGCGCCAATATATGTGGCCCGGTCTGCATAGCATGTGCAGAAGGCAGCCAGCAGAAGCCGTCGGCGCCGACTGTGGACAACAGATCTGTTCGTTTTCGTTAATTCAAGTAATGTGCGAACGTATTTTCAGCTAAACAGATCTAAAATTAAAATTTCGTGACATTACAGAAAGCAGATACAATTAGCGCAAAGCGCCGGTATTCTACGCGAAGCGTTTCCCAAGCAGGCGATATAGCATCATCGGCGCTTATTGCAGTGTTATCATAGTGTGTAAATGAATAAAAGTGCAATTTGTGAGCAAGAGTACGTAATATTTACGATAAGGATAACCCGCCTGGCGTTTTATGCCACGCAAACGAGCAGTACTGTTTGCGCACAGCCATGTAAACAACCTCAGCGCGGGGCTGCAGCTGTCGTAATCGTCGCACTCCTGGGGCACAATGCGCACGCACAGCAAAATGCAGTACTATTATTTCGAAGCACTCATTTAGACGGCGGCGGCTCTTCATCGGTGCGGACAGTGAAAGCATTAGAGTCACGTAGGGTTTTGCAAGCGGCTTGGTTCCTGCAAAAAGGTTCTCTGAGTGGAAGGAAATTAATGTTCGACTTACAAACGCGTACATGCAGCGCGGCAGTCGTCGCACTCGGCACTTTTCTGTTCTCCTTTCGTGCCTGAAGGTTACTGTAATGAACCTTTAGATAATTTGAGTTTAATTATCGAGCGATCAATATCGGATAAGAACTTGGCAGCTAGCTACAATACGTTGCGGCTTTCACGGCGTACATCGGCGAAGGCATGCACGGCACGTGACGCTTTTCACATACGGGAGCACTTGACTGCTCAAAAGAGACCACACTCATAACATACGAATAGCATGTTTCTAAGCGTAAATAATAAAGCAGGGGCCCATCGATTTCTGTTTCCTCAACAATCTGAAAGTGGGCGCCACGAGCAAGTCTGCTTTCCCAAGGATCACTCAGCTCGCGAACAAAGTTGAAGGCTTCCCAAAAGAGAACACGGAAAATGCATTTCATTGCGCTAGACTAAAAGAAAAAAACTTTTCGAGCCACGGCTGTCTACTGTGTGCATGCAAGCACTTCAACAGCTCGCAACAAACGGCGCGTGGCGTGTATGCGCTTGTGACGTCAGCGATCAAAGGTTGTCAGACCAGCAAGCAGTTCGCGAAAGAAACGAAAAATATCGTTTGAAAAATATTTACAGCAGAGTATCAAATGAAAATTCGGGAAATTGTAATTTACCTTGTTGGGAATTGAAGGCGATAAGCAGGGTATGCGTGAAAATGGGCTGTCGTGGCCCCTTTAAGCTCTTCTAGAAGCGAACTGATGAAGGGTAGTAATTTTGGTCTGTTGGTTAGTCACAGAAGAGGAAAATAAGCAGCGCAAAAAACGCATGGACGACAGAAGAAAGACAAACGCAAGCGCTAGAACTGCACAATATCATCGAGATATCAGCGTACACCGCATAGCCTGCCATTATTGCGCTTTAATTTTAAATTCATTAACCCAATTTAATTTTTTAAAGTTGCCTCACGGGTACGCCTCGCCGCGGTGGCTCAGTGGTTAGGGCGCTCGACTACTGATCCGGAGTTCCCGGGTTCGAACCCGACCGTGGCGGCTGCGTTTTTATGGAGTAAAAACGCTAAGGCGCCCGTGTGCTGTGCGATGTCAGTGCACATTAAAGATCCCCAGGTGGTCGAAATTATTCCGGAGCCCTCCACTACGGCACCTCTTCTTCCTTTCTTCTTTCACTCCCTCCTTTATTCCTTCCCTTACGGCGCGGTTCAAGTGTCCAACGATATATGAGTCAGATACTGCGCCATTTCCTTTCCCCAAAACCAATTATTATTATTCACGGGTAAGATTATTTTTTGCCCGCTTTCACTACTTTTGCATCACTCCCGTCATGGCACCGGTCAGGTGTCCACCTGGTGTTTTACTGTATTTGTGCGTTATATACCCGCGTTATATACCTTATAAACCCGCGCTGTTTGTCGTCTGAAGCCCCCGCGTGCACGTGCCAGCACAACTCAATAGAGCTGCCATTATATATATGTTTAGTAGGAAAGGAAAAACATGGTAAATCTCTCACCAGAGCTGGACACCCCACTGGTGTTTTTTTTGAGCAAATGAAAGGTGAAAAACTGAAAATTGGTCAGTATCTTTCTCACATATTGGCCGACACCTGAACCGCGCCGTAAGGGAAGGGATAAAGGAGAGAGTGAAAGACGAAAGGAAGAAAGAGGTAAATTCCTTATTTCTTGGTGGACGCACCATCCTCGCCGTGAGGGAAGGGAGGAAGGAGGGAGTGATAGACGAAAAAGATAAAAAGGAGCAGTAGAGGAGGGCCCAGGAACAATTTCAACAACATCGTACAGCACCTAGGCTCCTCTTGATTTTAAAGCGAAAGCTTTACTGCCCGTGAACTAGCGATTTCACCGTCGCGGTGCTCCGAGGAGGCACATGACGTCACAACGCGCGCTTCGCCACGGAGCCGAACCGGTCTGGCCAGTCCGGCAGCGGCTGGCGCACTCCGCGCGAAATAGAGACATGCTCAAAGTCGCCGCCAGTGTGGTCAGAGTGCGTTGGAGCCGCCCAACGCGTCGGCGGTCAAGCGCAGTTGGAGTATGTGGTCGTGCAGCGCGCGCGCGTTAAGCGTGGCCCGCATGGAGCGTTTTTTGCCCGTGAAATCGCGTCGAACGCCCGACGCCCGCGCCGCCGAATTCACTCCCGCATGGTCAGTAACCTAGCGGCGTTTTTTTGCCGCCCAGTTGTGCGATGCGCGCGCCCCCATTCATACTGAAATCCGAGACAGATGCGCAAGAAACGAAGTGAAGTCGCTGGCTCTCGCGAGCGAAATGCTCGCTAGCACGCATCCATCATGCGAGAGAGTCTCCCTCGACCGGGTAATTGTAGCCGGTTGCACCAGCGCTGCCCCGTCCAGAATCACGTGACGCCCGCTCCGGCTCCCATTGGCCCTCTGTTGCTGCCTTCTTCCGGCGCGGCGAGGCGTCGGCGATTTTATTTGTTCTGATTGAGCTCGACGATTTGGCAAAAACGTCCTCTCACGCGGCAAAAAGAACGCTACGCTGCCGTCGACGCCGAAGAATCGCCCGGAAAAACGCTCCATGCGGGCGACGCTTTACGCCAGAGTATAAACGCGCCTTAACAGAGCCTGCGCTTAACCGCTAACCAACGTATTCGGTGGCGGCATCTGTAAGAGCCACAGAAACCCCCGCACACTCACTGATTAAAAAAACAGTGCCGAGGCTCGGAATCAAACCACAGTCTTTGGCGTTTGAGGCGGAGACGCTACCACTCCAACACTGCGGCTTTTTTTTCTGTCTTCATTGCCTGTTTCGACAGTTTACAATAGATCACAAACATGTTCTGCGCAACGTTCTCAAACATAAAGAGAGGACATGCGTTTCACTCACGTGAGAAAATAAAAAACTGTTTCAAAGAACACAACTCTCCCATCGACTCAACTGCATCTCCAAAAAATAGCTCCTCGTACACTTCACGCAGCTTAAATTCAAATAATCTCGGACAGACCGCGCATCTTCATCGCAGTGTAGCACAGCCATCCTGCTTCGCCAAATGCTGTGCAGGCCAAGAAGGATAATTACATCGTATTTATAAAGATCCGGCTAAACGTCCAGGAATCGTAACCCATACGACGTCAAGGGTGAGTCTTTTTATATTGTACGCTGGAGAACGTCCCAAAAGGACAGCGCATCCCAGCAATCAATAAATACGTGTTCTATTTACTCTGGTTTGTGAGATAACAAGCAGTCAGCACCCCATGGTAAAAATAATCCCTTATCCTCCATCCATGCTTTAACCGGTAATGTACCAGTGTGCAACTTGAAGAACAACGTCTTGACACCCATCTCCACCACCATTTCGCTTACTTTTTAAAAATATTTCCTCCTTGGTCTCTATTATAACGAGATCGCTATATTGGCTCAGGGAAGACAGAGTGAAGCAAATCTTTTAGCAATTTCTTACGCGTGACATTTGAAAGTCATTCCAAACTGAACCGAGCATTTAGAAACCGGAAAGCAAAGAAATCTTCTTTCTAAAATCTACTTGCCCTGTATCGCATCCCGTCTACAGTGGAAATAACATCGTTTAGCAAAGCCTAAGAAAGCGTCACTTGAATAAATGTCCGCAGGAAAGGGCCGCGTTGATCTCGAATAAACAAATCTTGACACCACCTGCCTCATGTACTAGTGTGGCAAAGAAAGACCCCCTTTTCTTAAACGCGGAAATAAATTATCACGCTTAGTACTCTCCCATGAGGACTGCCAAACAAAAACGGCGATGAGACGATGAAACATTTGAATGTTAAGTCGAGGGCACGAAAGGACCTGCATCAACTAGCACAGTTATGAAACCAGGTATACAATATATATGTTTGTGCGCGCGAATATAGACAGCTCCTTTCCCGATCATTTCTCTGTACGCGTGGACCGTTCTTGAATTTTCTCCTTCCAAAAGTCATCGTTATCTCGATACCTGTCAAGAGGAACACCTAAGTACTTGGAAGGGACATGTGACCATTTTACACTTGCATGAAGCAAAGGCGCAAATGTCCAGTTCCCATGCCAAAGGCCCGCACATTTGTCCAGATTAACAACGCTATTGGTTACATCACAAAACCTGCGAACAACCGATATCGCGTGTTCTATGCTCCTGTGATCGCAAAAAAAATCCACATCATCAGCATAAGCCAAGACTTTAATTTCACATGCTTCTAGCTCAAAACCACGAATAGAGCTGTTGTTTATTACATTCCGGCAAAGTGGCTCCAGGTACAGTGCGAAAAGTACCGGTGACAATGGGCAGCCTCGCCGCACGGATGCTCTCACGGCAATTCTGTCTGTGAGCTCTCGATTAACAACCAGATTCGTGGTACCGTTACCATAAGCCATTTTAACCATTTTTAAAACAACTTCCCCAACACAGACAAGTTAGAGGATTTTAAAAAGAATGTCATGACTTGCACGGTCAAAGGCCTTCTCTAAATCAATCTGCAACATTGCGGCTCGCCTAAAGTCAGCGTCACGGCTCAAGCTGCAATTCTGAATAAAGGCGCATCTAGCGAATGCACTCTTCAGATGCATAAGTCTCTGCGCTTTCGCTAAGTATATCCTGGCCTAACAGAGCTAGGCCATCAGCAATTTTTTCTCCTTCATTCAAACGTGAACGCCGCAGCTGCAATCGCGTCCCGATCCTTTCGCTCAACAGCCGAGTTGTCGAACCACGAGCCACCGCGCCGATTATCGGTGGACACCCCAGCCTCACCAGGAAGGAAAATTGGCTTTCCGTAAAGAAGACTCAGCCGCTGTCTCATTTCCAGATGGACACCTCAACCGCACCTTAAGGGAAGGAATGAAGGAAAGGATAAAGAAAGGAGTGCAGGACGGAAGGCAGAAAGGTGTCCCGGAGGGGCGCTCCTGATTGATTTCGTTCATCTGGGGTGCTTTCAAGGGAAACCGGGGACCACTCCATGCAATTATTGTTCTCAGTAAAAATTTCTTCACTTGTTCTTAGCCGATAAGTGGATGTTTGTCAGGCAGAAAAAAAGACTCATGCCAAAGCAAAATGAATTCAATAGCTTTCCCGCCACTGAAAGCAAAGCCTGGACGCGTGCAGCGAGAAGGACCGTTTGCTGCCGTTTTGAAGTAAATGGCAGTGTAGGATTATAGCACGCGGTGACTCGGGCTGCCGACGTCATGTCCCGGCATGACCTACTTGATCCAGTGCGGAACCGCGCAGTGGCCCAGGGACCCAGCTGGGTCTAAAACTCACTTGCTCAATAAAGTTTTTCTGTCTGTCTGTCTGTCTGTCTGTCTGTCTGTCTGTATGTCTGTCTGTCTGTCTGTCTGTCTGTCTGTCTGTCTGTCTGTCTGTCTGTCTGTCTGTCTGTCTGTCTGTCTGTCTGTCTGTCTGTCTGTCTGTCTGTCTGTCTGTGCGGTGACCCCCACGCCACACTCTCCCATATCCTTTTCGGCTGCCCTGCTGACCGTCCCCCGCGGGTACAGCACGCCATCTCGAGCTGGGAGGACTGGGAGGTCCTGCTTATGTCTGCAGACCCGACATCGCAGCTTGCTGCGGTGACTCGGGCTGCCGACGTCATGTCCCGGCATGACCTACTTGATGCAGTGCGGGACCGCGCAGTTCCCAGGGACCCAGCTGGGTCTAAAACTCACTTGCTCAATAAAGTTTTTCTGTCTGTCTGTCTATAGCCCTCCCGTCTACTGAAACATGGGCCTCCAAGGCTGCCGGGGCGAACTCCAGGACCTCCTAGGACCCGGACGTGAAGGCTCTGCGAGAGGAGGTAAAGCAGCTCAGGGCCGCCCTCTCTACCGCCACCTCTGCTGTATCTCCCCTTCCCCCACTCCCCTCCTCTTCACCCACCCAACCCGCCCAACCTCCTCCTAAACAAAGGAGGCCTGATGAGAGCCCAGTCGAACCAATAGACCTAGACTCCAAATTTCAGGCCTTCGCCCAAAACTTGGAAGCCAGGCTCACAGAGCGCGTTACTGCGCAGCTCACTGCACGGTGCCAGCTTATGATTGAATCTACCATCACCCGTCTAATGGATAATGTCATATGTAGCATCATGACCAAGGTAGCGGAGCGCTTAACTCGCCTCACTCCTAGACTCTCAACGGACTATCCTCCCACTGTCCCACTCTCCACACCCCTCCTTCCCCTCACTACCCAACAACATGGCTCCTCCGACGGGCCTTAATTCTTTACAGATTATTCAGTGGAATTGCAGAGACTTTCGGCGAAAGCACGATCCTCAGCAGCAAATTATCGCAAGTTCGTCATCCCCACCAGACATTATCGCCATTCAGGACGCCAATGTTTGCAGGGAGCTGCCAGGATACGCTTTTATCCCCTCAGACCGCACTGATAATCCTCGGGTAGTCACATATGTCAGTAAATCCGTGCATTACATGAAGCACTTAATTACCTCCCCTATCGCTAACAGCCTTATTAAATTCTTACCACCAACCCCTGCAAAATCAACCCTGTTCTTTCTTAAATGCTACCTTCTCCTACATCAGCCAATTAACTTACTCCCCTCACTTCTCAAATCCGCAACCCAGTTGGCCGGATCAATCCCCCTACTTATTGCCGGAGATTTTAATTGCGCTCACGTGGACTGGGGCTATCGGCGCACCAACCACAGAGGCTCAGTTTTATACAATGAGACGCTGGTGCTCCACCTGACCATCTTTAATGATTTCAGCTTACCTACGCGGATTGGTAACAGTGTTACTGCCGATACTAGCCCAGACCTCCCGCTTGGTAGAAACTTGGACCACCTGCAGTGGGAAAGAATGCTTTCCACACTAGGCAGCGATCATCACCTAATTCGAATAATGCTAAACTATCGCCGATCACAGCGCAAATTAACCGTTAAGCACACTATTTGGGACGCGCTCCGCCAATTTAGACAAGCGCAGCCAACACAGGCCCCCTTCGACCTAGACACCTGGAATATTCAGTTGCAAAAAGACATTCGCCAACACACTCGAACTCTCGACTCTACCCCAGACACCACTGTTATTGACAGCAAGCTCGCCCACCTCCTCCAAGCACAGGACAACATAATGCAAAGGTGGAAGACTCAGAAGCACAATGGGAGACTAAAACTCAAACTTGCCCAGATTCAATCCCAAATAGTACAATGTAGTGCCACTTTTTGCAAAGCTAACTGGGCTCAGGTTTGTGACGGTCTCCGCGGCAATCTCTCCACAACCCGCGCTTGGCATCTGTTACGGTACATGCTAGACCCCACGCAATCCAAATCTCAGACGCGCCTTAGCATTCGCCACCTCGCTCACAACCATCGAGAGGACACCGACGCCTTCCTCGCCCAGGTGAAATGCACCTATACAACCCCCGGTCTCCCTTGCAAGTATCCTGATTATGCGGGCCAACCCCAGCCCAAGCTTGGCGCCCTTATTACAGAATCAGAATTTCGCGCCGCCCTATTGAAATTACGGAATACCGCTCCCGGAGATGGTAAAATTACCAATGCAGTTATCAGAAATCTTGACGACGCTTCCATCTCTTACTTAGTCAACTACTTTACCGAATGTTAGGAGGCAGGTACTCTCCCTGCCTCGTGGAAGCATGGAAAAATTATTTTTATTCCAAAACCCCACCAGCCTATCACCCTAGAAAATATCCGCCCCATTTCTCTTACATCCTGTCTAGGCAAGGTCTTCGAGCACATAATTCTTGCTCGGCTAACAACGTAGATTGAAGACAACCACCTTTTCCCCCACAGTATGCTCGGCTTTCGTGTGCATCTATCTGCGCAGGACGCCCTACTTCAAATTACGCATGACGTGCTTGATGATACCATTCCCCACCACACTAAAGCTATCCTGGCAGTTGACCTCACCAAGGCGTTTGACAGAATTCGACACTATGCCATCTTACGGGAACTGCAGGCTCCACAGGTAGGCCCTAAGGCCTACAACTACGCTAGCGCGTTTCTCTCGGGCCGCACTGCCTCCCTGCACATAGATCAGATTACCAAATCCCCTTATACACTCGGAGAGCTCGGAACCCCTCAAGGGGCGGTCCTTTCTCCCCTTTTCTTTAACATTGCTCTCATCCAACTAGCTCACAAACTAGCTCTAATCTCACACCTTAAGCATACCCTGTACGCTGATGATATTACCACATGGACCACTCATGGCTCTGACGGGGAAATTGAGGAAACTCTTCAGTTAGCAGCAGACACCATCTCCTCTCACGCGTCATCCATCGGGCTCGAATGTTGCCCATCTAAGTCCGCGCTCTTCCTAATTAGGTCAAAATCTGGCGCTAACTGGCCCTTCCAAATCAATTTAAAATGATCCCATGTCCCCATCACACCCGCCCTCCACATCCTTGGCCTCCACTTGCAGGATTCTGGACGAAATGAACATACCCTTAAAAGACTCAAGGCCTCCACGCAATCCGTGTTGCACCTTCTACGCCGAGTGTGCTCCCTTAGCAATGGTTTAGACGAAGCGGACAACATGAAAGTAGTGCACGCATTTACGCTTAGCCGCATTCTATACGCAACCCCATATCTCAAATTGAACCGCACGGAAACCGAACGCGTGAACGCAATGATCCGCCTTGCGACTAAGGCAGCCCTAAACCTACGTCGTAGCACTAGCACAGCCAAACTTCTTGCACTAGGCATGCATAACACTCAGGAACTAGTTGACGCGCACCTTCAGACACAATACCTTGGACTTGCCACGAGCGCCACTGGCCGCCATATACTCTCTTTCCTTCGCATCAACATACCCGCTAACCAGTCAACCCTTATAGCGATGCCTCGACACATCCATACACCTCTCGTTGTGAAGCCCCTTCCTCGAAACGTCCATCCCCAATATCACGTCCCTCGCCATGTAGCTCGCGCTAATGCCCTCCATAAATATTATGGCAAGCCCACGATGCCGTTTGGCCAGACGCCGCATGTACAGCGCATGAAGCGGTAGCAGTTGCCTACAATCCTACCCTACCTCACCCCCTAACTCACCGTCTTTCCTCGGGCTCTACGCCTGAGGAGGCAGAGGAGACCACCATAGCCCTAGCCCTTGCACATTCGGACGCCCAGTACATCTTCAGCGACTCCAAAACGGCTCTTTCCAGCTTTGCCAGGGGCAGGATTCACGCCCCTGCCTGGCAATTGTTGAACACCCGTACCAAAAATTTACCGCGCAGGGTAGAGCTTCAGTGGGTGCCGGCTCACTTTGGGAACCCTGGAAACGAGGCTGCCGATAAATTGGCCCGAGTTTTGAGTTGCCGGGCTCAGGACAGTCTCGATCCAGGATTCTCGAGGGAGCGGGCGCACAACTTTGCGGAGCTCACGCAAATACCCCGTTTGGACCGTTGGACTTACCCTCCTCCACACCCCTCTCTTACGCACTCCCAACAGATCCTCTCCAGACGCCTCCAGACCCGCTTTCTGTCATCCCCTCAGCTTTTATCCCACTATTGCGGCACATCCCCTGCATGCTCCCTATGCGGTGACCCCCACGCCACACTCTCCCATATCCTTTTCGGCTGCCCTGCTGACCCTCCCCCGCGGGCACAGCACGCCATCTCGAGTTGGGAGGACTGGGAGGTCCCGCTCATGTCTGCAAACCCGACATCGCAGCTTGCTGCGGTCACTCGGGCTGCCGACGTCATGTCCCGGCATGACCTACTTGATGCAGTGCGGGACCGCGCAGTGGCCCAGGGACCTAGCTGGGTCTAAAACTCACTTGCTCAATAAAGTTTTTCTGTCTGTATGTCTGTCAAGGTGGGGTTGAGGTGTCCATCTGAACATGATACAGTTTCTGAGTCTTTCCTTTTCGAAAAGCCAGTTTTCCCTCTTGGTGAGGCTGGAGTGTCCACCGCACAGAATGGAAGCCGCACAGAAAAAAAGAACAATCTAGAAGCGGGCAATATATTCCCACCCCTGCCTTTTCATCACATTGGGAGGCGTCAGTAGCTATCGTTAAGCTAATAGGCAGACTTTGTAAATGGCCTTCTAGTAATCCATTTAAAATGCGGGGTGGTAAATGCTTAGTGTTTTTCGAGAAAATGTCATCACTGACAATTTCTTTAGAGACTAACTGTTTTGTGTCGGAAGGATGTTATACCGGGGTACATTGAAAGGTTCAAACAGATTTTGTAGATTAACTACTTGCGGGGTATGAAATCTAGGCCAGTGGACTCCAAAAAAAAGGAGGTCAGCTGGCAACAAAAAAAAAAACAAACAAACAAAGAACAGACAAGGAGCGGTGTAAACTTCGGTCATATATCCTGAGGTACGTCTGAACAGTTAGAAATTTAAATCTAGATAAGAATGGAGGAATTCGGTCTTTAAGGTAAAGCACGTCATTTTCCACAAATTTGGGTATGCCAAGGCACAACCGAAACGCCTCCCGTTCCTAAAGAACGAGCGGCCGGGTGAACTTTTTAAGCAGCTGTACCAGAGAACATCACAGATCCAAATTCTAAAATTGTTTGGACATAGAAAACATAAATCAGCAAAAGTGCATCTCTCCGCATTCCTGACCGGGGATTACTTAATCTACGCAACATTCCCACACCACGAGCCCCTTTCGCTGCTACATGGTGAATGTGAGAGCTCCATGTGAGGTTTCATCATAAATGACACCAAGATATTTTAATGACTTGATTTGATGAATATTTTATCGCTGGTAAGTGAGAAATAGATGAACAGGATCTTTCATTTGAAAAACAAGGACAGGCACTTTATTACATTAAAGGTGAGTCGCAAGCCACACAACCAACTTTCAAGAATATTCAGGTACAATTCCATGCGCACATAAAGCGATTGTATGTCAGGAGCAGCCGTGAAAAATGCATTGTCATCCGCATAGACGTATGTGAGAATTTGTTGATGGCTAGAAATAGAGCTCATTAGAATATTAAAGAGCACAGGCGACAGGACTGCCCCTTGACGAGCAGCTTTCGTTGGTTTATATCTTCCAGAATTGACACCAGTTTGTGAACAAAAAAAAGCTGTCTGTTTTCGTAGAACGCAGATATCCACGCAATTAAATAAATTGGAAACTGCAGAACCTGCAATATTTGTAGTAATATTTAATGTGGAATAGTATGTAGTGTAATGTTAAAACTATACCGGGGGCCCTTCACTATGGCACCTCTTTCTTTTTTTAATGCCACCTTCCTTCATTCCCTCAGGATGCGGTAGAGGTGTCCACCGATAAACGGGACAGTCACGGCGGGTTTCATTTCCTCAAAACAAATAAAATTATCGAATGCAGTGTACAGCGCGAATGAGAAAATTACTGCGTTTTTCCTTTCCTAAAAATGTTGATTTTTTATTATCTTGGCAGTTCTCTTGAGCTACTCCATTGCTATCGTGCAGGCTAGCGCACTTGCACGGGCCGCATTCAAACGGCAAAGAATTCGTTCGTTTATGGGGGAAGGAAAGTCGCGACAACCGCCGCCACTGACCGGCGCCTTGAAAACAGTGATGAAAAATTTGGCAGTGGCTTAGCTCGGCTGTGCCAGTACGCACGTAGCGAAAGCTAAGGCATAGCATGGTTAGCCTTGGTTAATCTTGATTGGAAGTTCAGGTTAGTCTGGTTGTTTAGCTATGTTGTTGTCACAATAAAGATGACACAACGGTGGTTGAGGCGCACGCGAGCTCTCCTTTTCAATCATCCTACTTGTTATCAGGCATGCGACGCAGCTGCGAAGCGAGCCGACGCGAGCGCAACGACGAGGAACGCTGTGTAACGTAACGTCATACCAAACGGCGGCGGCGAGCCGCGTGGTGTGACATCACGCCCGATGGCACGGCGAGTGCGCAAAGCACAGTAACCATCTCACATATCTCCGTGGACACGCGAACCGCGCCGTAAAGGAAGGAATAAAATAGGGAGGGAAAGAAGAATGCGCGGCTCGGATGTCCCCCGAGATATGTGAGGTCCGCGTTGTGACGTCATGTGCCTCCTCGGAATGCGGCCACGGCGACGGCTGCTCTTTTATGGAGGCAAAACGCTAAGGCGCCCGTATGCTGTGCGATGTCATTGCACGTTTAAGATCCCCAGGTGGTCGAATTTATTCCGGAGCCCTAGACTACGACACCTCTTTCTTTCTTATTTCACTCCCTCCTTTATCCCTTCCCTTACGGAGCGGTTCACGTGCCCGCCGATATATGAGACAGGTACTGCGCCATTTCCTTTCCCAAAAATCCAATTATTGTCATTGTTATATTCATTTGTTATATTCGCCCCGCCGCGGTGGCTCAGTGGTTAGGGCGCTCGACTACTGATCCGGAGTTCCCGGGTTCGAACCCGACCGCGGCGGCTGCGTTTTTATGGAGGAAAAACGCTAAGGCGCCCGTGTGCTGTGCGATGTCAGTGCACGTTAAAGATCCCCAGGTTGTCGAAATTATTCCGGAGCCCTCCACTACGGACCTATTTGTTCCTCTCTTCTTTCACTCCCTCCTTTATCCCTTCCCTTACGGCGCGGTTCAGGTGTCCAACGATATATGAGACAGATACTGCGCCATTTCCTTTCCACCAAAAACCAATTATTATTATTATTGTTATTAAATCGCAGTTTCGCGGCCAGTGAAGCTTTCGCTTTAATACGGTAGTGAACGCAGGCAGAAAGTAAGCTTATGCGTCAGGCTACTCTGATAAAATAAAATTGGGTTAAAAGAATTTCGGAACAGACGCAATAACTAATGGCTGTGCGGTGTGAGCTGACATCTCACTGATATTATGCAGTTATATGACCAAAAGCTTAAGGAAAACCAGTGCTTGCACGACCGTTCGGAAGTACTGCATGAAGGTATGAGGCGAGTATCTGCCTTGACCGAAGTTATCACTCCAGACTCAGCTCCCGAAGTTTGCGGCTCTGAGGCGACAATAGTCGCTCTTGTTATATCGTTTTGTTAGAGAGGGGCGAAGGCCCCTGCGACCAGCCGGTTTAATAAAAATTCTCTTTGTCGCCAGACATCGCCTACGGTGGCACTACCGAGTTGAATTGTTGCTAGAATCCCTGCCGGATCCCTCCGTTTCTGCGTGTTTCACGCGAGGGGCGTCCGCGTCAGTAGCCATGGCGCCGTCGCCGTCGTGTGTTCTTGTGAAGGCTCCAGTCTTCGATGTAGCCGTCCCTGGGAGGACGGCTTTTTTTGCGAGCAGGGTTGCCCTCGCGGCACCTTTGTGCGCCTTGTAGTAGTTGGTGCCTTTGTAATCTGGCGAAATCGCTGCGCTTGTTTTTCCGGTCACGAGGCGTCCTCATGGCGGCTCTTAAGCTTCCTTTGCGAAGGGTTGTTTTTTTCTTGGGTAGCCAGTGCTCCTAAGGCAGCGGTCCCGCCCTTTCGTGTCCGCTTCGCACGGGCGCGTAAGTGTCGTCTTTCTGCCCGCGTAGTTGGTGTGCTTAAATATCACTTCTTGTGCATTATCTCTTATTACGATCACACAGTGTACGTCTCGTCGTTCAAGGCGCGTTTCCCACATAAGGTCTGTCCCTTCCTATAGTCTTTAAAATTTTCCGACGTCTACAACACATCCATTCACATTTATTCACTATATCTATATATATATATATATATATATATATATATATATATATATATATATATATATATATATATATATATATATATATATATATATATAAGACATCCAGATGATGTACCATAGAGTCTTCGCGGCCGCGGGCTTTTATCTACATTTTCAAGCACTTACAGTTTTGCTTCTAAGTGCGATTTACTGGCTTCGTTTTGTGTCGGTGGTGCTTTTGCGGCAGACTATACCACCAAGAGTCGGAGAAGTGCCTGACGACGGTCTGCCACGTTTTCCCTTTTGGTGCTTTGTCTGCGCCTTTTATATATAACTCATCTTAAAACAATTTTAGGCGCCTTACATTACTTTAGGCCATTCCACTAGATTTATGCACCCGGTTTACAATCTGGAGTCATGCACATACTCACTTCTCTTAAGCACTATACACCTGGGGTGTATTTTATCATCTTTACGTATTTAGAGCCTGAGCCGATCAAAAACTCGTGTTTGGCGCTCTTTGGCCTTATAATCCCTTGCGCAACAAAAACCTAGCATCATCATCATCATGCTTTTGTCTGCGCAATAGTTAGTGTGTCTTCCTTGACTCTGAAAACGCTGCGAAATTTTCTGCTTGATGTACGTGCATTTTATGAGGCAATATGAAAAGTGAAAAGTATTTCGGAACATTGCAGCTTCCAATTAATTTATTACCACTGGATTCCTGCCATCCAGTACTAAGTAGCTGCAATGCTCATTATCATCATTTTGTCAGAGCACCGTTATTACTGCCACGGCCGCTACAGCGGGCATGTTACGGTCTAAGTACGTATTATCAGTTCTGCATGTCAGCCAACATAGTGCGGATTTGCAAGCTTTTGCACAAATTCTGATGAAAGAACTGTCTGTCTTGAAGCGCAAACGTTTTAGTCGTCAAAATACCGAGAGTAATGGCGAATCTACCGCACAGAAAAGGTGTAGCCGCGGCCGCTCGATCTCGGCCGAGGTGTAGCATGATAAAAACATGACGTGTGTGAACGGTAACAGGAAAATTGGCATTCAATATGCTGCACATTTGCGTCCTACCTGTATCCTTAACCTTCGCTTAGCTAATAATCATGTCCATGATGACGATGCTCTGTGAGCTGTCTTCGCAAAGGTAAGGCATATCTATTAAGACAACACACATGGATGCAGCAGGTAATTTATAACGATTCGAGTGACACCATTATAGCTTTATGATTACAGAATTCGGTGGATATGCGGTTAACTCTTCGCACCGGGCACTTCAGAACATGAGTAGCGTTACATGAGTGTGGAATGTGCGAGCCTTGAGAGTGTTCACCAGCGCCACCCTCGACCATAGCGGCGGACGTAGCACGTGTTCTGTGTGTGCTCTGGTCTCTGGACAGTTGGAATAGTGAACTGCAGATCTGCAACTTCGGGGCGACGGGAGGTGTTTGGACTAAACGAGGTCTCCTCTTTGCTGGTGGCTGCATGCGATATCGAGCTCGCTCGCGCACACATTGGCGACGTTCTTCGTAACTGTAAATTCCGAGCCGGGCCATCTCGTACACAAAACGAGCGATGACATGACGCCGACTCATGAACGCGGGAGAGCCAGGTGTCATTGCCTCATCACGGTATCGCGAAGTCACACGGCCGGGTCCTATCGCCGCTCACGCTTTCGCTCCAATTCAGGAGTTCGCGGCGACGTTCGCTAAGTTCTTTCGAGGTGTGTCGGGTTTCCGCGTGCGCATCTTCTGTGCCATGGTGGTGAGCGGCTAAGTGACGGCATGCTAACGAGCCGCGCACCGCACACCGTAACACGGCGACGTCATTTAAACCGTTGCGTGCTTTTAAGCCCATTTCTCAGCGAACACCGGTCGGGAACCACGCGAACCTGAGAGCGAACGTTTAGAGAATGCCCACGAGCTTTCGTAAAGTTTTGTCCGAACGGTGCGCAGCTTGACACACAATAAATGAGCCAAAGCCCCGCGAATGGAATCGCGCTGTGTTTGTGGTTGCCTACGGGCAGCGCGAAACTCGTCCACATTGCCTTATACATTAAGCATTCAGTAAGCATACAGGCTTTAGCAGCGTGAATGGCGTGGCTTCCATTGAACCCACAGCCCCGTTTAGCATGTACTAACACACCATTTAAACAAAGGGAATAACTACAATTTAGCTCGCAGTTCAACCAATCGGAAGCCTAGAGGGGCAACCTGATCAGTGAGCGGGGAGTGCTTTCGGACGGCCGCGTGCTCACGGTGACGTCATGGCAAGAGGTCAGCAGACCGACGCTTATCACATGGGCGGGCCTGGTCGCGCTCGGACGGCTGAATACTCGCGGTGATATCACGAAGCATGGTAACATGACAAGGCTTCAACAACGTCGATTAATAGAATCCACCAATACCTGTGCTGAGCGCGCTTGGACGTCTTCTCGCTCCTGGTGACGTCATGGCACGAGACGTCATGTCATATGTTACACCATCATCGGACGCTATTGAAGCCAGTAATGGGTTCTCAGCTTAAAAACTATCAAGCTATTAACCGAAACGGGTCGCTAACAACACCAGCAGCTGAGCCTTGACTTATGGTTCTAAAAGATGATTTCAAAGGAGCGTTTCAAAGCTGTAGACTCTTTGAGAAATTGTATTGAGAAACGTTATTGAGACATGCTGCCGACATACGCTATGTAGAGTTCCGTTTGAGAAATGGGCAAGACGCACACTTTTTAAGGATGATTTTAAAAATATTAGGACGTCCTTTCAAGATATCAATGTCAATGACCCGTTCGTCGAAAGCCAGCTTTCAGAAGCCAAGGCGAGGAGGCCTGCCCTCTAGCACATCAACTATGAGCAAGGTGGATGTGGGTGCATTGGCTCGGGTAGAAAAGTTTCGTCGTGTCTTCGTGCCAGCGTAGTCATCTCCCTACATAGAGAAGAATGCCCTGCAGCCGAGCATATGAGATGGGCTGCAGCTTCTCAAGGAACAAAGGGTTCGTAAGAGCACACGCTAAGGCATACTCTTCTCTCAACCTGGAAGACTAATTGGGGTTCGCACGGACACCTTCGTATATGGGCGGCAGTTGAAGCAGCGGACTAACGACTGTATGTTTGATTCTTGACGATTTCATTAGTGTGCCACTTTGGGGACCTACTCAGCGCCACTACGCCGAATATGAACGAGACGAAAACCGTCTAGAGTTGCACAACAACGTTACAATAAAGTTTTCTCATCCATTCTTCCACTTTTATTTTTCCTCTTGAATACAGCAGCTTCCGCAGCCTCCTCCGCAACATAAAACAGACGACGTCTTAAGCATGATGCCTTCAGGAAACATCCAGCTCCCCCCCCCCCCCCCTCTATATGTTTCAATGATATGAGGCGGTGCAGCGCTATGGAGGCTCAAGCAGCGAATTCACGAGGAAGACGCCCGCCTGCTCATAGTTAATGATCCCTTGTGCCAAGATGCCGCCAAGCGTGTAGTTTTCATGAGTTTCAATAGCAAGGTGCGGTTCCCTTTTGACAATTTCCAAGAGCGGTTTTCACGGCTTAGTCGGCTGGCCTCCCGGTACACCAAAGAGTCGGCTAAGGCGGTGGCGTCGTTCATGTGACACGGGGTGACAGACAACGGCACTGTAAACACTGCTCTCATCCAGCGGTTTGTCGCCAGCGCCCGCGGGGCATCCGATGGGCGGAAGCGCCAGGAAGGTAGGTAACCACAGTAATGATTCATCAAAGAACCGAGTATGGTGGGAGGGGAAAAGAGGAAGCAGGACGTCGGTGGGCGTCGGGTTGCTCTAGATGGCAAGGGCACTTTTGTGCTTCGGCGACCCCTCAGGCCCAGCCCACTGCCAGAGCTGTATTTATTTATTTATTAGAAATACCTGCAGCGCCCGAAGGCATTATTGCAGGGGGGATGAGGATACATAACAGAAGAATAGGCCAGAAAAAAATAGGAAGAAAGAAAAAAAAGCAATACAACAAGGCATGACACAGCAAGTACAAAATGAATGAAATATGAAACAACAAAAAGACATGACGAAAAAAAAGCCAACTGACCAAATGATGCTGGACCAACAAGAACGAAGACCGCGTGATTAAAAAAAGCCAAAAGAAAGCCAACTGCGCACTCATACATCCGACAGTAACGCGCGGAACATAGACTCGGAACGGCACTCAACAATTTCATGGGGCAGGCGATTCCAGTCATGAATGCTAGATGGGAAAAATGCGTTTTGATAAGTGTTAGTTTTGCATTTAATTTCTCTAATCTTCCACCCATGGTCAAGTCTGTTTGACCTGAAATGCGGTGGAAGCAAATAATTTTCTTTATCTATTTTTATTTTTCGGTGAAAGATTCTGTACAGCATTTCTAACCGGGAGTTGGTACGGCGTTTCCGTAACAGCTCCCATCCCAGCGTTAGTTTAATGTTAGTAACACTGCTGTTAAAATCATAATTACTTGAGACAAACCGAGCGGCAATGTTCTGAATACGCTCAAGCATGTCTGTTAAATTTAAAGTAGGGGGGTGCCAAACAACACAAGCATACTCCAATATTGGCCGAATATAAGTGAAATATAGAAGCTCTTTACCTTTTAGTGGTGTCATTTTAAACTTTCTTAGAAAATTTAGCATGCCATAAGCTTTAGCAGAAACGTGCTCGACGTGCTCATTCCAGGTGAGATTAGACGAAAAGTAAACGCCGAGGTATTTATAGTGAGTAACTCTAGAAAGTCGGGTAGAATCTAGTTTGTATTCAGCCAAGAAAGGGTGATGCTTGCGCGTGAAATAAACTGACATTTTATTGGGTTCAGAAACATCTGCCACTTCAAACACCATTGCTGTATGCGGTCCAAGTTGCACTGCAAATGACAAGAATCTGAAGAACTGTTAATAACATGGTAGATAACACAATCGTCAGCATATAAACGTATTTTACAGGTCATATATTTAGAAATGTCATTAATATAAACTAGAAACAGCAGAGGTCCTAAAACAGACCCCTGCGGTACCCCCGAAGATACAGGAACATAATCAGACTGGGACCCATTAATCAATACACGTTGTTTGCGTCCCTGCAGGTAACATTGAAGCCAGTTTAGAAGGGAAGTTGGAATCTTGATCAAAGATAATTTATACAGTAGCAAATCATGAGGTACCAAATCAAACGCTTTCTTGAAATCTAAAAAAATGCAATCCGTTTGTAGACCCTTGTCAAATGATGAAAAAATATCATGGCTAAATTCTAAGAGCTGCGTCGTACACGAGTAACCTGATCTGAAACCATGCTGAGCTTGAGTGAAAAATTCATTTTGTTCCAAATGCTTCATCAACGCGCTATATATTATGTGTTCAAGCGTTTTGCAACTAATACTTGTAAGCGAAATCGGCCTGTATTTAGCAACTATGTTTTTAGGACCACACTTATGAATGGGCACCACGTTAGCGTTTTTCCATTGCTGGGGTATTATTCCTGTATCTAACGATTTCGAGTATAGAATAACTAAGTAATGAGCAATGATTTCAGCACAGACCTTCAAGACATTACCGGGAACATCTTCGGGCCCGCTTGCCGAAGACACCTTTATGTTATTGAGCAGGTTTAACACACCGTTGTATGTAATTGTTAGCTCAGGCATTGTCTCTTGCACATGGGCATCCATGACTAGCATTTCATGATGCGAGTTCGCTGCGAAAACAGACTTAAAATAATCATTGAAACAGCATTCCTTATCAAAATCATCAGTTATAGGTTCAGCGCCGTTATTCAGTGCCGGAATACCGACTGATTCTCGGCCATTAACTTTAAGAAATTTCCACAGTTCTTTTGGATTACTCTGAATTTTAGCACCTAACTCCTTCATGTATCTTTTTTGCGCAGCTTTATTTTTAACTTTTATGTCTGTTCCAAGAGCACGTACCTTTTCAAGAACTTTTGCGTCCCGGTATTTTTTGTACGTGTTTAGGAGACGACAGCGAGGTGCGCAGAGCAGCCTCATATCGCTCCTGATGTCCTACGCTTGCCAAGGGGGCTCGGGTTTCTTTGCGGAGTTCAGAAATATGTGGTTAAACTCGGCTCTGGTGCTAGGACACAAGTGGCAGTGAGTTATAATTGAGAGAAGGAAAAGGGTCGTGAATGTGGCCATTTACAGTTTGAATGTGACAGTGTTTACAGTGAAGCCTGCGCCCCAAAACGTGGTTGCGTTTTGGAGGAGATTTTTGCGGTGGAGGGTACATTAGGCGGGAATTTTTATAGCACAGGGTGAGGTCTTGCTAGTTGATAGGCAAATCACTCGCACTGCGAGACTAAGGCAGGTCGTTCTCAGCGCGGTTGACAAGGTCACGGGCTTGGGTGTGTGTGGCCGTGTTGCCTGGGTGTTCGCTGTGGGAGGGACCGAGGAGGGTGTGATGAGGCGATTTAGTGGGGGTGATGGTGCTAGGATTTTTGCAGCCGGAGAGTGGATTTCGTGATTGCCATAATCACTAATTGTTGCTTTGAAATCTGAGAAAATATACTCGGCGGAGGAGTGTGCGACTGGGAAAGCAATTGGTGCCTCTTCCGCTTCCCGGGAATCTTGCAGATTTGGAATAGACGCGCTGTGTGTCAGGTTTTGCAATCCGTACACTACGACTAATGCGAAAGGTTGTCGCTGTGATTTTCGACCACGTCTACGTAAACTGCCGGAGCATGAGGAGTATAGTTCTTGCGCAAACCCTTGGTTCTATAGCTTTACATGTATCTCGATAATGCTCCGGGTGGGTATTTTTTCGGAAGAGGCGGAATGTAGAGATATAGGTGACAGCACTGGGAGGAGTTCACGTATGCACGGTATGGCCGGGGAGGTTCATTCCAAGTCGGCGCGGGAGAATTTGACCGCTTTCGGTATGTGAGACCCTATGGTACTGACTTATGAGGTGCGCTTCTACCAGCTCTCCCAGGGCTTTGTGCACCCCTAGTTGAAGCAGTTTCTCAGTGGGCGTTCATTTAGGAAAAAGGGAGCAGTTTTGTAGGCTGCGCGGATGAGTGTATTGAGTTGCACGGTTTCCGTTGCTGTGAGGTAGAGGTGAGGGATGGAGTAGGTGACCCTGCGTGGGCAATAGGCTTGAATGAGGCGACGTGTGTCTGCTTCCTTCATGCCGCTTTGACGATTGGCGGTACGTTTAATTAGTGACTCTGCATTGAGAATCACAGCACATATTAATTCATTGTTCTCAGCGTAGGAGCCGTTGTCAGAAATATTGACACCTAAAATTTTGATTCGATTGACCCTGCGCATAGGTGTGTCGTCTAGAGTGACTCGAATGTTAAGGAGTGTCCCGTTCTTTTAGGTCCCTGACTAGGAGTTCAGATTTCTAGCCGAGAAGCTTAGACCAATGCTGCTGGCATGCATAACAACAGTGTTAGCGGCCAGCTGGAGATTGGATTTGATTTCTCCATGGTTGCCGGTACTGACCTAGATGGTGATGTCATCCGCGTACAAGGAGTGTTAGACCGAAGGAATTTTGGCGAGATGCCGCGCTAGCGTCATACGAGTAATGTTGAAAATAAAGGGGGACTGATCTACTCCCTGAGGCGTTTTCTTGCTTCCTAGCGTAAAAGAGTAGGTTTTGAATATGCCTAATTGTAGGCAGACGGATATGTTGCTAAGGAAGGCACCAACATATTCGTGCGTTCGAGAGCCCACGTTTAGGTCGCTCAGTGATTGTAAAATGAAAGAGTGGGCAACATTATCAAAAGGCTTCGTCAGGTCCAGTGGAAAGATAGCTGTGGTGATGTGAGGGAAAACAGCATTTAGCACATCCTGTTTAAGCTGAAACATGACGTATTGAGTTGACAGTGCGGCTCGAAACCCAAGAATGGGGGGGGGGAATAGTTGGTTAAGTGGATAAGTCGATTTAGGATCACGTACTCTATTAGTTTATTGGTGCAGGAGGTGAGAGATGGGTCTCAAATTCTTAAGGTCTAAAGGCTTGTTAAGCTAGGATGAAAGTTACCTTAACTCATTTCCATTCTGGGAGCAGCTTGCCCTGCTGCCATTGTTGGTACATGTACCTAGTGAGAGCGGCTAATGATTTGACATATAAATTTCGCAGCGCTTTGTTAGTTATTCCATCGAGACCTGTGGCGGATGTGGAGCGAAGCCGCCCCAGGACAGCCCTTACCTCCGCCTCTGTGATGGGAATGTCCAAATCTGAATTGGGCTTCCTTTCTAGGTCGGTAATGGTCCCTGCTTTATGCCGGGGAAGTAATGTGGCTTTAAGAGCTGCTTCAAGGTATTTCCCTTGCATCTCCACTTCGTGCAAGAGATTGGTGATTTGTTTATTATCTTCCGACTGAGAGGAACACAGTTTTAACACATGGCTCAGGAGGGACCACGAGTCGTATAGTGCCGTCTAGTCGGGTGCATAACTGATTCCATTCCTGTGACGAAAGCTCGGCCGCATGTTCAGTGATGAGCTAGAGCATTTGCGCCAATTTCCGTTTTAATTTGCGATTATTCTTATGTCTGAGCCATCGTTCCTCCAAATTCTGATAGGGCTTCCATAGGTGGAATAGACTGCTGTCTACTGGGTCGCAAATATATTCTGCCGGGCTCAATTATTTGCTAACAGCTGTGGAATACACTGGTATCCCCCCTTGTTTTCCCCGCGCCAGCGGCGATCGTGACTTCCACGTGCGCGCTGGCCACCAGGAATGTGGAGAGAGAGCACCCCTGCGACTCTGCTCATTTCCGCCCCAGCACTGAAGTGACGTCACGGCAGCGCGCTGCCTACTGCGGAGAGAGTTGCATACCTGAGCATGACAGCAACGATTTGCTGCTAGAGAGGCAATGTCCGAGGGGATAAAAGTAGGAACTCGAGGCGGAAAACCCGCTCTCGCTGGCGGACCTTATCTGAGTGCCCCGAGGAACCCTTTCGCTGCCCGCCAGCCCCCGAACCCAACGCCGGTCGACGTCAACGACTTGGTGAGCTACTGAACATCTATATCGCGGTTAGAACATTCTTCCGCAGTGCGCTTTGCCTCGCGTTAGGATAATAAAGTATTTCCTAGCGTGCCCTGCCGTTGCCTATTTCGTCCGGACCTGCCGTGGCAGCGACTCGGCTCCACGGGTTGGGGAAACGTGTTGCGTACTTGAATAACGCCTGCGTGTAGCGGGCACGGAAGTTCACCTTCCCGGCCGGATTGGGGCAGACTGACCCCATAACTTGTCGCCCGAATGTGGGGCGAACTAGGCAATTGAGCAGTGACCTTTGTTCGAGCGAACGACTGCCGTCGCCCTAACAAAGGATGCCAGTCGATAGACCTGACCTTCAGTCTTTGTTCATGCGCTCAGAGCTAGCGGCACAGAACCAGGGCTCCCTACTTGACGCGCCTTTGGAAGGGTTTGAACTTGCGAATCTTGTTCGTTCCACGCGGAATAGCCGTGAGACATCCCCTCACGCGTTGGCAGGACTTAGGCCTGGTATGGGGGGCTCCACATCGGGTGCCTCGCCGCTGCGCGGCGCGAACAATGAGGCACCTAGGTCTCATCATTCGACGCAATCAGCGGCTGCGCCAAACTCTGAGGTGCTCTTACAGAACGCAATGCAGGCTATGCAGAATCTGGCGGGTATTTTGCAAAACAATTTGCAAGCGCCGGCCCAGTCACCACGTGTTAGGATAGACTTGCTTACCTACACGGGGTACCATTACAGTAAGGGAGCAAATGAGTACCTCGACCGTCCGCTGCGTTATCAGCAAGTGACAGGGATCGCAGACGCCGAAATGCTCGCGCGTGCCCCGACGAATTCCTTCCCGCAAACTACGAGTGGCCTTTGAGGAGAGAGCTGGAGCTCCGCACCCAGCACCCCGACGGGTCTCTGTTAGAGTACGTCCGAGCGATGGACGAACTTTATCGCTTCGCTGACACTCGCCACGAACACGGAGAAAGTTGAGCGTGTCACGAGACAAGTGCCCCCGACTTTCACGGCCTACATGAGAGGAGTCAGGTTCAGAGATTAGGATGAGCTGGCTGCTGAGGCGAAGCACATTCAGGGCGTGCGCGTGCGTATCGGCCGCCCCCACCCGCATCGCTGTCACTCGAGCCGCGCTGCGCGTGGAATGGCAGTTCAGCGCGCAGTCCATCCAGAGCTGAAGCGTCAGCACAGTTTGCTGACGAGCGTGTCCCAAAAGGTTCGGAGTTGTCCGACCGCGGTTTGGACCTATTCAGCTACGAGTTGCGAACAGCACACGCTGCCGCAGAGCGGAACGAACCTAGACGAGATGGCGAGGCCGACACGCGGCCGCACGAGCGGCCTCCACCGTCCGCAGCGCAAGTTCGAGACGAACGACCGGAACGTGGCGACCATCGCCAAGCCCGTCGGGGCCCGGGCAACCGTTGATACCGGTGCGACCAGCCGGGGCCCTTCGCCCGCGAGTGTGGTCACCCTCCCGCCCGTGACCAAACACGGTCGAGAAACGGCCAAAGCCGCCGGTGATCGACCTTCGATCCCGGGCGGCGTATACAGAGAACCTCGGTTTGAGCACCTTTGCAGGACCGAAGGCTGCGTTGAATTCATGTATATATTTGCAGCATTATACTTCATCCCAGGGTTTCCGTTGTTAACGTCGTCAAAGTATGTTGGTTTATCCTCGTTTTTTTTATTTTCGCCTCGTAGAATTAATTTTTTTTCCCTCTTTTGATAACACGCTCAAGCTTACTCCGAGGCTCATGCGAGAGGCAAAGCCAGCGGGAGGTTTCACCCTGCAGAATAACCGTGACCTGAAACCGCGTATCTGTATTGTACGCCCATATCGTCTTTTCTTTTGGCACCCAGGTTGCTCTATACATGCGTTTGCTTTTGCGTGTGCATATATGCTTGTGTACTCTTTAGAATGTTTGCTTGAGGTGCACCAACTTTCAGCCTGTATTATGTTTTTATTGCTTTATTCTTCAGATTTATCAGAGCTAGAGAAAACTTTGGCCATTAATATATGCTGGTGCCTTAGTGCTCCGTACATTGCGTGTTAAATGGTGCATACATATGCGTCTCCTGTTTGTATTCATTGAAATGCAAAGAACACATCTTATAATCTGAAATTAGATCTGTATTGCGCTGCTATTTACTGTTATATGGGTGGGATCGGGCGACTTTTTGAAATCATATTTCCTTTGTGTGTAAACTTTTGGCACATTTCGTGTTCTAGTGGCGGGAGCAGCGCAGCACGAAACAAAGAATAGAGAGGCGGGAATCAACGCTGACTAACAACCAGATTTCATTTCGACGTTCGATCGAATATATACATCTTGCTCGTGCAATAAGGAAAGAACAAAAGCATGACAAACGCATAATATGTACATGTGGTAAAATATTAGGACAACGCACGCAGATAATCAATTTGGCTGTCACGAAACGCTATCGAATGTATGCTAACGCATATACGTCGCTATTTTGTCGATTGTTGAAGGCTTCTTCAATCTCCCTGCTCAGTTCATCAAAATATGACGTGATGGCCATTGTGTTGCTAAGCTGCAGATCACATTCATGCTCTCTGCAATGTGTTGCTAATTCACTGCTGATGGCGCCCTTTAGGGATCTTTTGTGCTCGCGAAGCCGTTCATTCAAACAGCGCCCTGTTTGACTAATGTAGGTGCGTCCGCATGACAGAGGTATTTTACAAAACCTCTTTTCACACATTTCACATGTTTTTTTTTCCGCTGCTTTTTTCTTTCTTTGATTTTTCTTTGCTCGCTGCTGACTTTGGCGCACATGTCTTCTTAATAGGTTGGGTGCTGACATGAGCACTTTTACACCAGCTCTTGGGCCTACCTTTTTGAGACTGAGGCAAATGTCATTAATGTAAGGAATGACCGCGTACTGCTTCCTTTCTTCTGATGTGGTTGTGACATATTTTCGGCCTCTAAGTGCTTGCAGAATCCCTTCTGCGACACTGGATAGCAGTCTCGTCGGGTAACCTGCTGCTTTAAGCCGACTGTTCAGGGCGTCTAAACTGCCTTGAACTTCATAATTAGAGGATCTCGTCAATGCGGCTCTCGTTGCTACTTTTGCTAATGACTAGAAGAACTAGGACTAGAAATAACAAGTGAACTCCCAGAAAACAACGTTATGCAATTTCTTTGCTAGCCTTTCTAGGCGCTCACATATGCTGGCGGTACGGACCACGAAGCTAGAAGGGACTGCTCCCCTACACACCTGCGCACTCCAAGATCATCAAGCGGCGGTAAAAAAAAAAACATCAGTGAGAGCCGCATTGACGCGATCCTGTCATCATGAAGTTCAAGGCAGTTCTGACACCCAGAACCGTCGGCTGAAAGCAGCAGGTTGCCCGACAAGACTGCTATCCAGTGTTGCAGAAGGGATTCTGCAAGCACTTAGAGGCAGAAAATATGTCACAAGCACATCAGAATAAAGGAGGCCGTACGCGGTCATTCCTTGCATTCATGGCATTTCTCACAGGCTCAAAAGGGCAGGAGCAAGAGCTGGTGTAAAAGTGCTTTTGTCTTCTTGACATAACAAGTTTAGAAGCCTGTGCGCCAAAGTCAACAGCGAGCAAAGGAAAAAATCAATGCAAGAAAAAACACCGGAAAAAACATGTGAAATGTGTGAAAACCGTGGTTTATGAAATACCTCTGTCATGCGGACGCACCTACATTGGTCAAACAGGGCGCTGTTTGAATAAACGCTTCGAGAGCACAAAAGATTTCTAAAGGGCGCCATCAGCAGTGAATTAGCAAAGCATTGCAGAGAGCATGAATGCGCTCCGCAGCTTATCAACACGATGGTCATCCCGTCATATTTTGATCAATGAATCAGGGAGATTGAAGAAGACTTCAACATCTGACCAAAGAGCGACGCATGTATCAACATACCTTCCATAGCACTTCGTAACAGAGAAATTGATTATCTGCGTGCGATGTCTTAAATTTTCACCTCGTGTACATCTTGTGCGTTTTTCATGCTTTTTTCTTTTCCTTCTTATACGAGCGAGATGTATATATTGGGCGAACGTGCATTAAAAATATGGTTGTTATTCAGCGTCGTGTCCAGCCTCTCTTTTTTGTTTCGTGGTGCGCTGCTCCCTTCACAAGAACATGAAATGTGACAAAATTTTACACACAATGGAAATATGAATTCAAAAAGTCGCCCGATCCCGCCCATATAACAGGAAATAGCAGCGCAATACAGATGTAATTTCAGTAATGTACCAACCAGCCCAAATTTTCACCTTGTTAAAGCACATTTCATGTAAACAGGCAAGTCTGAATGGTCTAGCCAGCAAGCATTCACGCGAGTGGACTGATGTATTACACCACCTGTAACGTAAGCATGTGCCTGAAATTTGGCACATATGTGCGTTTGGATGACTGAAGTCTGCATGAAAAAGAAGTAATTTTATTTAGCCAGAGCCGAGAAATCTAGAATTAACCTTTTGGGGCCGTCCCTGGGAGGCACTTTTTGGAGACGGCTAGTTGTGGGGACGTTTTTTGGATGTCTTCGGGGAAAATGAGGACCTCCTGGGGACATTCCAAATGTCCTGATGGGATATTTCTTGGAGATTTTGAGGAGGGTTTGTGTTTGTTGGGAAAATCCGGTTGAGAGACTGCGATACCACTTTTCGCCTCGAGAGCGACACATCGCAATCAAGCGGGGCCGCTAGGTTAGTGGTTCACTGGGAAAGACGCGTGCGGCGACAACGCCTCGTTCATGTTCCCTGTTTATCAGTTCCTCTAATTGCTGGACGAGACTTTTTAGCCAAGACAGGTATTGTGATAGACATCAGCAGCGGTGGCTACAGGGAGCGCACGTCAGGCGCCTTGAAGCTTTTCTCGAAAGCGCTCGCGGCGTCACAGACAATTCAGATTCCAAACGCGGTGCGAGCGGGGGGAGACCGTGACGAATCTACCCCGCCAGCCCGAGAACCAGGAGGCGAGCGGACCATCGCCGCTAAGAGAGAGGGCAGAGAGAAGGTTGCCGCAGTAGAAAACTGCTCTGCCGTGCAGGGAAGGTAAGCGCACCCCTTGTTGTCGGAAGTGAACAGCGTGACGGAGAGGGTGAAGGCACGGTTGTCATCGCTCCTCTACGAGTACAACGCGACATTAGAGAGTTATAGCATACCGTTACCGTGTTTACGTTACCGTTTACCGAGCCCTTCTAGCGACATCTGCGCATGTGCCGCCACTTAACGGTCCGCTAGCACTTTACGGAATCTCTTTTAGCGTTGGGGAGAGAGCGTTCGCTCGTAAACAAACATGGCGGCGCCCTGCACGGCCGCTTCGAACCAACTACAGCACCGCCACCGCGTTCTTCAGCGCCATTTCTGCTATAAATGAAGGCATTCGTTTTTAATTTGCAAAATCTCACTCATACATTGAGGTTTGACTAACAGCTAGGCCATGTTTTTGAGATTATTTGCCGAGTTTCGGGCAGTTAAACCTAACTATATGTCGTGTACATAGCCAAATAGCAACGACTACACTGCAGCTTTTCAGTTTTGTGCCCGATTTAACATTTTTCTATATTTTCATGATTTCTTCCTCGAAAAAAACACTGGTAATTCTCTTACTATATTCATCAGTAATTACAGAAAATAAAAAGTTTCTCCGGCCCGGAGTTAGCGCGCTTTAACTTACTACCACTAGATGGCGCCACTGTGTTTACAACCAAACGCATAAAGAAGCGACGATGCGGCACGGCAAACAGGTGTCGTAGTTGTGCTTTTTTACAGCGCTCGCTACGCAACGTGCGCTGTGTATGCAAGCTTACTGAGGTCTACGCAGTGAAACTGTCTACTGGCCAGGGTAGGCAAAGGTGACTAGCTTTACGGGCACATTTGAAAAGCCGCTGAGTCGGCTGTTAGCTGAAGTGTAGTCGGTATGTCTTTATACGCAGAGAAAAAGATTATTAAAGTGTAGCAGCTCACTTCATAGAAATGATTGCAATGCATCCGTGTTTTTTTTCCCTTAAAGGCTGGACATCTGCCATCATCATCACTCGTTTTAGCCTTATTATAACTTGTTACGGGAGGGACGGTACGCTGAAACGTCTTCTGGCGTGCGCCGCTCTAACCGGAAAGTCCGGCGTCCGGTAACACGGTAAACGGTAACGTAAACACGGTAAGCATATGCTATAACTCTCTATTCACTGACCTCCCGGGCCTCACTACCCTAGTCAGACAAAGAATAGACACGGGTGACGCACTGCCTTGGAAGTGCAATCCTAGACCAATTAGCTTGGCTAAGAGGAAAGCACTGGACAGCGCCTTAGACGAACTTATCGACACTGGCGTTGTTGAGAGGTCTAACAGCCCTTGGGGCTTCCAGGTAGTCTTGGTTCCAAAGACGATACGTATCGACTTTGCGTGGACTACCGCAAACCGAATGAGGTTACGAGAAAAGACGCGTACCCTCTACCAACCATTTCTTCAATAGTGTCCAACCTAGGTGGGCGAAGTGATTTACTACGCTCGATGCCAGCCGCGGATACTTTAAGGTTGAACTGGATGAGCAGGACAAGGAGAAAACTGCTTTCACTTGTCACAGAGGTCCTTTCCAATGGGCCTTTTTTACGTTGGGAAAGCGGCCCTATAGCGGCGGCCACCGAATCACAACCGGTGGTTCGGTCGCTCTGTTCACGTCGCACGGTCAGCAGCAGTCATTTTGGTCGGTTGATCATTTCCGGATATTTTCGTGCTCATCTGAACGTCGCTATTGCATTTCAGTATGCGTTTGTCTTTATTGCTGTGAACATTTTAATTCTGTTCAGCTGACAATGTTTTCGCCCATGGATTTCGCGCAATTTTTGTACGCGAGCAGGCAGTGGACCAACGATCGGACTTCTGTGCCACCGGTTAGTGAGAATGTGATTGACATGCAGTTTGGCGCATCGAACCGGTAACTGCGGAAATAATGCGCTTTCAAAGAGGAGAAATACATTAGCCGCATTGAATGCTGCGTTCATCAGCACTCGACCGAGGGTGAGCTGCAGATGCGGAGGCAGCGGGCAACAGCCCAGACGCAGCTAGCATTCTTGTGTTCGAAGATTGATGGCACGTAATCCGGATGGTCCATGAAACGAGAAGGCACCCCTGCAAAAAATAAAACGTAAGGGAAATGCACGTCAACCTGACCATTTTCAGAGCTGTGCACTCTCGACACTTTAATCACTGCAGTTTCAGGAATAACAAACGGGAAGCAAATGGATTGAAAGCCCGGTCGACATACCTAGTCGAGCGTGCACGTTGTTTGATAACAAGGCAGTGGCAGGGCTTTTGATGATGCGCAAACGATCTCGCAGCGTGAGATAGCGCTGTGGAGGCACCGAGGCGCTTACTGACTGGCGTATTCGGCTGGCTGGCGAACGCACGAGAGTTCCGCTGAGGAAGCCGTCAACTCGCATTCGCATAGTCCAGTCCACTCAGATGATCTGAAATGGGCCCAGTCCACTGCAGCAAAATATGTCGAGGCGACTGCTTTCTCAGGAGAGTTGCTCCTAAGCGAAAGGGATCCGGCATTCTCGAGCCATCGTGCCGTGGTCGTTTCGGCGAGCACTGTGGACGCGCGCTCCCCTCGAGACCGGCCGTGCCACGGCGCGCGCATGTACCCGCAGGCATACTATGTTCCTTTCAACTTTTCACCCTATCTTTTAGGCTCCCTTCTACTCGCATGCGGCACTGATATTGCAGTTTCAAAGAAAGAAAGAACTGCGCGATCGAGTCACAGACGGCAAAGAGCCAAAGACGCACACAAACGCTGTCTTTGCCTCTTCGCCATCCGTGTCTCGTTCGCGCAGATCTTTGCATCGGTATAAACCAGCCAGCCCGAAAAGTTGTACTAAAGTTATTATGATGCCCGGGTGTGCTAGCAGACAGTCCCGCGCAGTTTCCGCTCATTTCTTCGTGCAGCCACTTCTGCTATACGCTAGCAAATGGACAACAGAGCTAGGCGTCGCACCTTGCGCTTCGCGCTACAGCTTCTTAGAAAATAGAGTGCAAGAATGAAGAAAAAGGGTTTTTACCTGACAGAAAATCGTCGCTGCAGACACGCGAGTTGGCTGTCACGGAGATCCATCAACATTCACACGGCACATTGCCTGCGCCCACTCGGCTATTTTGGCTTCATGCAGGGATGTCGCAGGGTATATTAAAAAGTCTTACTTTTCCTGGCTTTTTGCTGCAATTAAAGCATACCACTGAGGCGCAATGATGCGGCACCTCGCCAGCGGTTTCGGCAGGCACGCAAAACGCAGAGTTGGCGACAGCTAGGCCGCAGCGAAGCGCCGAGCGCGCGACGCAACCGGCCGCATCGCTCAACTGACCGACGAACCACCAAAAAACATGGCGGTCGCGCGCTTCCCGCAATGCACTGCGCGCTCATGTGCAGAGTGTCACAATGAAAAAGGTCCATTCAAGAGAATGGCTTTTGGCTTGGTAGGAGCGTCAACTACTTATCAGCGCCTAATGGACCGTGCTCTGGGAGATACGAAGTGGTATCATGCGCTCGCGTACCTGGACGATATCGTGGTGTACTCGAAAACGATCGAGGAACACCTGCGCCACTAAAGGGACATCCTAGAGAGGCTGAGGTCCGCGGGAATCACTTTGAACCCGAAGAAGGCACAGATCGCCGCGACCCGAATAACACTGTTGGGGTTCACGATCGACAGAGGCCGCACTTCGCCGTGCGATGATAAGTTTGCTTAAGTTTCCGCCGCCCACAGATCTAGCTGGTCTCAGACGCTTCCTGGGAATGGCGAACTTTTATCGCCAGTTGATCCCAGATTGCGCAGCGCTGCAGGCGCCTTTGACAAAGCTTTTGAAGAAAGGCGAGCGCTGAAGTTGGGGTCACGAGCAAGAGAATGCACTGCGCAACCTCACCAAAGTGCTCGCTGGCACGGCTCAGTTGCAGTTACCCGACTTAAACAGAGAGTTTGTGATTAAAACCGACGCAAGCGACCTGGCCTTAGGAGCCGTGTTGCTTCAAGAGCATGAAAGCGTTCTCCGTCCGGTAGCATTCGCGAGCCGTTCGCTGACGCCGGCAGAGAGAAACTACTCGGTGACAGAGAACGAATGCCTCGCGATAGTTTTTGCTCTTGTGATACTTTTTGCTCTTGTGCATTTGTGATCGACACGGATCGCATGGCGCTCATATGGCTGAGACTACTCAGCGAGCCGAGCGGCCGCCTAGCGCGTTGGTCCCTGTTGCTGCAGCGTTACGAGTTCCCCGTGCGCTACCGGAAAGGGAAAAACAACGCTGTGGCCCACGCACTCTCACGAGCACATGTCCAGTGCGAGGAAGGTCACTTGACTGACTGCCCGACAGCCGGAGAGCCTGAGGGACAGACCCGAGCCGTAGCACAAGTAAGGAACGCGGGCAAACCGTTGATCCAGGGCGAGAGCGTGAACCACGTGGACTACGCGAGTTCCGTGGGGATCGTGTTCAGCAGAAAGGAGCTGCTCGAAGCTCAGCAGAAGGACCCGTTTTGTCGAAAGGTGTTCGACGGGCTCCCGGAGCCGGGCGGCAGGGCCACCGCGCAGACGGAGACAGCTGGTTTTGCTGTCGGTGCGGAGCGCTTGGAAACACCTGGTAGTGCTGTGAGCGCGATGGATTCGTATCTGCTGGATTCTGACGGCGTCCTGCTGAGGTATATCCCTTCTGAGAACGACACAATCGAGGCGTTCAAGGTGGTGATACCGCGATTACTGAAAGCCGCACTGTTACGCTACTTTCACGACTCGTGCATCGCTGGCCATGTAAGCGGCCACAAGACTTATGCTAAGTTGTGTCGCTTTGCTACCTGGCTTGGCATGGAAAGGGACGTAATACGCTACGCCTGCTCGTGCCATGTGTGCCAAAGTGTGAATCCCCGAGGCGGGCAACGACCCGGCCTCATGCACCCGATTAACAGCCAGACTCCCTGCCAGATCGCGGCGTGTAACATCATGGTACCATATCCTATGACACTGAGTAGGAACAAGTTCTTGCTGGTGGTCACGGATCACTTCAGCAAGTGGGTTAAACTTTTCCCCCTTAAAAAACTGACGGCACGAGTGATCATGGAGGAGCTGATGGACGTATTCACCAGGTTCGGTTTCCAGAGCAGCTGATAACGGACAGCGCGTCCTACTTCACTGCGAAGGTGTTCGCTGATTCGTGCGCTGCACTCGGCATTAAGCGCAAGAAAACGACCACCTATCATGCTAAGTCGAACCCCACGGAACGAGTCAATCGCAACGTTAAGCAGATGCTTGTCGCGTACTCAGAGAGGCACAAAGAATGGGACTCTTATCTGCCGGAGATCGCGTTTGCTTTGCGTTCGACCGTTAGCCGCCCGACTGGGTATGCGCCGTCTTCTCTTAATCTGGGTCGAAAGCTCCTAAATCCGATGGTGCGGAATATATCGGACGGCAGGAAGACGCGAGTCGCTTCGTCAGCACGAGCTGAATACGCGACGCAGCTGCACGCTAAGATGACGGAAGCTTTACGCAAGGCTCGCCGCAACCTAAGCACTGCTAGAGCGCAGCAGAAAGCACAGTACGACCGCTCGCACCGGGATGTTCACTACGAAGTGGGCGATCAGGTGCTTCGACACCAGCACGTTCTGAGCGACGCTAGCAAACAGTTTGCGGCCTCGTTGTCGCCGAAATGGATCGGGCCGTTCCGCGTGCGAGAGAAACTTTCCTCGCTCGTTCACATGCTCGAGGACTTGCGGTCGAAACCGACAGGCGGACCGGTGCACGTATGCGACCGGAAACATTACGTGCAGCGAGATAAGTGGGTTGAGGACACAGCCCGACCCACGCCGCAGTCGGATAACGAGCACTGCGATCAGCCGGCGAACCCCACGTCCCGCTATAACTTGCGCCCTAGGCAGAAATAGAATCTGCCTGCGTAGCCTAGAGCAAGGGCGCTAGCCGGCAGGCAGTCTCTTTAGATGCATGAACGTACGGGCCGCTCATGCCGATAAGTGTCACGTAAGACTTACTTGCGTTAACCCTCATGACTCTCGTGAGGATCGAACAGCCACGTAGCACGCGCTGCGGCCGTTGGCTACATCTGTGTTGACCTTTTTCAGCTCAGATGGAAAAGAAGCAGGGCAAATCAGAATGACACCGTTCCACTACCAACTACGAGCCACCATCCAGCGTCGGCAACGCGCCGAGCCCAAGGCCCGACTCTACGCCCCGCTCGCGACCTGCAGTCGCCACCCTGGCCAACCCGGCTACCTGCCACAACGCATCGGAGCTGCCCACCCGTCGACTGTGCGCCACTGCCTGCCGTGGACCCATTACCGCCGCAACCCTGGGCCCTCTCCTGCTGAGCAGGTATGCCAGGAAAGCCCAACCGGGGCCTCAACTATAGAAGCGCCGCAGCCCTGCCCCCTCAAGCCACCTGTACCAGCACTTCAGGGCGGCGCAGCCATTGGCCTGGCCTCCAAACCATCGCGGCCGGCGCCAAGGAGGCGGCCGACAGAATTAAACGGAACAGCGCAGCCTCGCGTGCCCGGAAGACCGAGACAGCGAGCAAGATGCCTTTCGACAGCGTCATCGTGCGGGAGGCCAAGCCTTCGGAGCGAAGCAACTGATCGGAGGGGGCGTGGCGCGGCCGTCAACTGATGGACCTGCGGAAGCCGAAGAACATCGAACCTCGATTCCTGGATGGCGGAGAAGGTCAAGTAATGTTGTCCCTGTTTCTGTGTTCGGGAGGCTTTTTAAGGAGGGGAGGATGTGCGATACACTGGTATCCCCTCCTTGTCCCCCGCGCCTGCGGTTATCTTGACTTCTACGTGCGCGCTGGCCACTAAGAATGTTTAGAGAAGGCCCCCCTGCGACTCTGGTCCTTTACGCCCCAGCACTGACGTGACGTCACAGCAGCGCGCTGCCTACTGCGGAGAGGGTTGCATGCCTGAGCATGATGGTAACGACTTGCTGCTAGGGAGGTAATGTCCGAGGGAATAAAAGCAGGAACTCGCGGCGGAAAACCCGCTCTCGCTGGCGGACCTTACCTGAGTGCCCCGAGAAACCTTTAAGCTGCTCGCCGGCCCCCGAACCCAAAACCGGTCGACGTCAACGAATTGGTGAGCTACTGAACATCGATTTTACGGATAGAACATTCTTCCGCAGTGTGCTTTGACTCGCGTTAGGATAATAAATTTCCTAGAGCGTGCCCTGCCGTTGCCTATCTCGTCCGGACCTGCCGTGGCTGCGACTCGGCACCACGGGCTGGGGAAAAGTGTAGCGTGCTTGAATAACGCCTACGTGTAGCTAGCACAGAAGTTCGCCTTCCCGACCGCCTGGACGCAGAGTGACCCAATACAGCTAAGTCCCCTTATAACGCCTAGTCCATGTAGTCCTGAATTTCATTTGCCGGATGTTGGTGTCTAATTTTGTGGAACTTGTCCCAGGCTACAATAGGTCTAAGGCGGAACTTTTATCGCAAACTGGCATATGGTAGCGTCAATGAAACGATGTAATGACCGCTGCCGAGGTTGATTCCCGTATGAGTCCAGTTAACTTGTGGGTTTCTCAGTAGGCACAGGCCACTGCCCACCGCGGGTTCGAGCTTCGCGCGAGCCAAGGGCCCCGATCAGCCGCCACCGCACGCACCCTGGGGCACCGCTGCGGCGGCGTTCAACCTCTGCAGAGAGGAGAGCGGCTCGCCGCAAGAAACAAGCCTCCAAGTTCACAAAGGAGACGTTTATTGACGCCGTCCTCCAGCGGTACACACACACACTCAACATTCACCCCGTCCCGGGGCGCGCTCAGAGCAAGGCTCCGGTGCGCGCTCGGGGCAACAAGAGAAATGCGCGCCGCTAGCACGCCGCTGCAGGAGATTGTCCCCGCGGCAGTGCTGTGATCTCTCTCGTGTCGGCCGTTGGGCCGTTTGCGAGAGAGAGTGGGCAGTCAACGCAAGGTGCGCCTGTCAGAGGTCGTTGGACCCCTGGACAGGCTCGAGCCGCGGCGGATCGAGGACCCACGCTGGCGAGCTCGAGTATGAACTGGTCCGAACGGCAGAGGCCGGCCCGGACGAACAGTAACGTACGCACCTTACGCTGTCTCGGAGGGGTCTCTCTCTCTCTGGGCCCCGCTCAGACGGTCGCGCGCCGCGCGACCACCCCAAATGGGTCCCGAACTCCCGCCAAAAGTCACCATTGGCAAAGGCCCTTGGGAAGCCGGGGGCGGAGCTGCGGCCGAATGACAGCGATTAGCCACCAGCCGTCTCTCCGCCGCCCGAGGCGGGAGAAAGGGAAAGAGAGCGACGCGGGATGCCGCGCAGACGCCACAGCGGGAATCTAGCAGGCTTCCCACAAACTTGACTGACATTCTTATTGAAAGTAAGTTCTGGGCTGGTATCTCTGCTCACAATGTCCAATGCGTGTGGCTAGCGCGCTGTTAGTGACTAGGGTGCACTTAATTGTTTTGCTGAGTGTATAGAGAGAGACTGGTGCCCTTGCGAGTGTTTCTATTTTATGCCCAGTCTACGTGTGGATTATTACAATGACCCGCTACCACTATAGGAGCGGAATCTGCTATTTGGATGGCCCTGTCAATTGCTTCGAATACACCAGTGAGGTTATCTCTAGGATGAGAATAGATATTTAAAATAAAATGTGTTACTTGTTCTGTGCGACGTGGGAGGAGCTCGAGGATAGTGTAGTCAGAGTAGAGGTCGGAGAGATCGTAGGCTATTGCACGATATTTTCTGTATATTTATGGTACCCCCGGGGAAGTAGAATTGGAGTGTATAACTTGATAGGCGAGGGGCTTGCATGCCTTAAAGGCCTTTGCACGCAGATGACGTCTTATGTGAGTGCACACTGCTGTATGTAAAGTGAGAGATAGTCTCTCTTCCATCGCAACCCGCGCCAGTTCCATTGCCATATGCAGAGTAAAGTTAAAAGGGATGAGGCAACGGTGCAGGAGGGGGTTTTGGTTGGGAAGGAGCATCATAAAGGGGGGGGGGGATTTTGGCAGATTGGGGCAGGGCGTCCAAGGGGGCGATCCGAGCAACTAGCATGTCGAGAATATTATCAATCTTGGCAAAGCGTTCTGCGATTTGAGTGAACCCTAAAGCAACCTCTTGTATCAGTCCCCTATGATTTTTTATTTGTTGACTTGAGCAGTTAGGGTCCTCGTCAGACGATTCGGGGTGGGGGGTTAGGGGATACTACGGCATCGCTCTCTGATTGGTGTACCATATCAGACTCCGAGGTGGAGGGAAGGACAGATAGGGACAGAGAGGATTTAGGGGTAGGTGCGGTGATTGTATTTAAACGTTCCAGCACGGGAGCCAACCGTTGCTTTATTCTTGATTCTCTCTAGTTAGACGTTCAATAGTTTCCTGAGTTTTAGAATTTCCTCTAGATTCAGAGCGTGTTGTAGGGAAGCGGGAAGCTCGCTCTACCCTGCTCACCTTTTGGGGCTGAGCCCTGGGGTCCCGGCTCTGGGATCCTAGTCGTTCAGGACCTTTGTTTCTGGTGTCACAAGATTCCGTCTTCGATTCTTGGGAAGGACTCCGAGTTCGAACTCCTGCTGCTGCTGTTTCTGTCGTGGACTGGAGGGACGACTATTGCGACGTTGGAAGCGTTTCTTGCAGGCCTTGTCACTTGTTATGAGGGCGACCCCACAGACCACGCCACGGAGCAAGACTATAGGAGGTGAAACTCCCGTCAGCCCGAGCGAGCGCAGGTGACCAGATAAAGTCACAATTGTATGCACCGACGGGGTCGCATCCAGTGGCGGCGCCATGCGGCGCCTCGTAGAAGCAGCAGCGAAAAAAAAATGCAGCACCCGGGGAGGCGGCTCCGGCAGTGCGCGCTCAAAGCAGACGACAAGCAGACGACACACCTGTTTGCTTCAGCGGGCACGCCGTGACGTTGTATTTCAGTAGTTTCTTTCCAGGCCGCCAGGCGCCGCAAGCAGGATACTGGCGCCGCGGTCTTGTGACCTTTTCTGGTCGCCGCAGACAGCGGAGTTTCCACTCCTTATAGTCTTCCTCCGTGGACCACGCACTAGGGCACACATCGCGTCTCTGGCTGTTTTGTCTGCAGTTCAGGCAGGCCTCCACTTTCTTGCGGAAGAGGAAGGCTGGAAAAAGAACGCCAAATATTTTCACCGCGGGCGGAAGCTTCTCGGCCGTGAAATGGATGAGCACGGAGCGCGAGGTTCGCCCCATGTCCCTGGCCTGGACAATTGGTAGAAGGGGGTTCGCCCGGCGCAATTCTCTGAACAAGTCCTGCAGCGACTCACCGCTCCAGGCGGGGTAGATGATTCCGGGCCGTGCCCTGACCGGAGGAGCTATGTATGCGTTGAACGCCAGCTTGTTGGCACGTAGCGTCAGGAGTCTGATTTTGGCGTAGTTGTCGACTCGGTCTGCGCAGCAAGCGGTCTCTGTGAAGATGTTCTTGGACAAGTTGGTGCACATGAGGTTCTCCTCAGCAACAGTAGACTGCAGTCCGCTGTTGGCGACTACAGCCGCCCTTAACTCTGCCTCGTTGTATTGGGCCAGACTGACACCCCCAGTAGGGCGGAAAACGATCTTGTAGTCGCCAACGGCAGCCGCGGCAGGATTCCTGTCCGGAGACGGGTCGCAACCACATAGTCAACATTTGAGTGGACGCTTGCAGCCGACGCAGTTTTCTGGCCTGCGTTTCCTCAGGATTCTTGAATTGCTGCCAGGGCAAGCGTGTTCGGGCATTGAGGACTTCACAACATTCCGCATGGCTGAATTCTTGGGCGGGCAGATTCCGGCCGCTCACACTGTATTCCATTTCGGTGCCGAAGAGACGTGCGCGAGCCTTACGCCGCTGCGGGTGGCGTTAGGGCTAACCAGGCGGAGTGTAGCCGCTCAGCCGGTGTCGAAATTCTTACATTTCTGGAAAACTGTACAGATACGACCGAGGCACTGGCCGCAGCTTCGGCAGTGTGTTAGCGTTCCAAAAAACCACTTTTGCACGGGAAAATCAGTTTTTGTTCTCGAAAAACTGTGGAATGCGGAGCCCAAGCGAGGCACGACTGCTTTGCTAGGCCCTCAGCGACCAAACTTAAATAACTTAAATAAATAACAATACTATAAATGAATAACAATCAAGTAGTTAATTGGATTAATGCTGGTTAATTATTAATTTAATTATCGTGGATTATTATTACGTTACGTTAGAGGAGGCAACAGAACTCGAAATGCTTTCGCATTTCCGCGCGTAAATACGCTTAAGTGCACCTTAAATTTTTTTTTCTTCCAGCATTTGTGTAGTGCGCCGACTTTTTGTGCCGACTTTTTTATTTTTCTCAGTCTCTGGTTTTAGAAAATATGTTAATGATTCTTACTAAAATTCTTCGAAACGATACAGAAGAAATGTTCCGGCCACCACTGACAGGAAGATAAACAAATGGTTGCAAGCTTCGGATTCATGCGATCTGTACATTCTAGCACGGCGTTCTCAGATTCGTTGTGAATACTTGGGGGTGGGGGGCTGTTACCCCCTCTAGGACTGGGGATTAGCTTGGCATCTAGCGTCTAGGACCGGGCATTAACTTGGTAGAGAATGCTAAGTGCGCCCTTGATAAAACAGTAAGGAAAGTATACTGTTTATGAATGATTTGCAAGCAGTAAATGCAACCTTTTTTTAATCTTAAAAATAGTGGGCTGCATTTCGCACTTCTATTTACATCTATACTTTACCGCGTTATGCCCAGGCTGTCGAAAACGAAACAGAAACTAGGAGATTGTGAAACTCTCCACATATGCAAGGCATGCCTCATCTTCACCCCGCACTGCTTGTGATTCGTTTTCAGGAGACGTTCCTTGGTTACGTGCCAACCGACGACGCGCGCAACCTGAGCCTCCTGAGCGAGCCGGTCAGCATAGTGGAGCTGATGCGCGTCGACAAGGAGTTCTGGATCAAGGAGTGCGGCGACATCAAGGCCTTCTTCGACGAGCAGGTGGGCCGTTCGCTGCCCCCGGCCATCGCCGATAAGCTGGCCATGCTCAAGGAGCGCATCATGAAGTCGCCTTCCTGAGCGAACGGCTACGCGCCGCCGGGCACAATAAAGCACATGGCGGCAGACACGTCTGTCTAGGGACCGCCAGCTTTGCCCTAAACGAATCGACACTTTACGCCATGACCAGATAGCACTTTAGCTTTCATGCTACGAATGCTTGGGCACAACATCTGGACTAATAACGCGCTTTTAAAATGAGGTATCAACGGCATTTAGATGATCTATTGCAACAGTCTTGTTGGTGGCGACACCAGGCTTACTCGGCGAGAAAAGGCTGCTGCTCCACGTCGGACATCTGCGGGCTGGATGCATCTTGGCTTTGCACCGTACGAAAGAATTAAGAAATACATCATTTCGCAGGTATTTGGAAAAGTGACAGCTTTTTCACATCAGTGAAGCGAGTTATCTTCCGATGAGTCCATAAGCTGCCGGTAACAATACACACCTCGAGCGACAAAGTATGCGAACTGTGAAGTGGGGTTTATAAGGAATGATGAAAGAAAAAAAGGCCGCCAGCGCCTGGAACACGTTGAAGTAACGAGATTTAGCTGTTTGGTTTACTTGATGAAGAAAGCGAAGAAGAACACGCCGCTCGTCTCGAGAAACAGAATGCAATACCCTTGATACGGGGTGAATTGCCACCATGCTTGGCTACGCGTGCACGCTCGCCGCCTAGCGGAACGATCGCCACCTAGCGCCATCTATCAGAGATATTACGATGCACGTCTACCCTTTGTCGAGTTGCACCCCTCAAGGTACGTCTGAAATGGAATTTGCTTCGCTTGGGGCGAAAAGGTTGGCCCAGAATTCAACTTGCAGTGTGATATGGTAACGCTTCAATTAGTAATTGCATGTGTACAATGTTTACCTATTATGTAAATGTGATTTTATTTCATTACCACAACCCATAGGGTTTTATATGCCTACCAAATTTGGTATACAACTGTCCCTGGATAGGTGCCCGTTGTTGTCGGAGTATATACCCTTACAAAAATGGATTTCGAGTTTATTTTGAACATGTATAGAGACTAATGATTCTCAAGGATCTCTATAGGGACTCGCTGTCTATTGAGCCAGGTCATTAAGCAGTCTACGTATTCTGTAATGTGACCTAACTATAAAGTTCAGCTCTGTTCACAGTAAATAAAGATTCTATAAAATTGGCTCAATAAGACTTTATAATGAGTCACCCTTTATAGAACTTCTTTTGTGCCTTCACTATAAGAAGTCGCTCCGTTCGAAGCCAAAAGAGACTGTATAGACATAGCTCAGTAAGACATCGTAATGAGTCACAATTTATAGAGCTTGTTTCGTCTTTTCCCTATAAAAACTCGCTCGATTTGCAGTCAAAACAGATTGTGTAGAACTGGCTCGGTAAGGCTTCGTAATGTGCCAGATTATATAGAGTTTATTTTGTGCCTTCACTATAAGAAGTCGCTCCGTTCGAAGTCAAAATGGGCTCTATAGAAATAGCTCAGTAAGACTTCATACTTAATCAAAATTTATAGAGCTTCTTTTGTGTATTCCCTATAAAAACTCGCTCCAGTTGCAGTCAAAATAGTTTCTATAGAACTGGCTCGGTAAGTCTTCATAATGTGCCAGATTTTATAGAACTTGATTTGTGCGTTCACTATGCGAACTCATTCCGTTCGAAGTCGTAAGGGACTCTATAGAAATAGCTCAGTAAGACCTCGTAATTTGGTAAAATTTGTGGAGCAGTTTCGTGCCTTCCCTATACATACTCGCTCCTTCTCCAGAAATGACAGACTGCATCGAACTGGCTCGGTAAGACTGCATAATTAGTCAAATGTTATAGACCTTCCTGCTTTCGCTATTTGGACTCACATATACGACTAAGATACTCACGTTATAGACAGTATAATATATCTATTAATTACGACTCATAATCAGCCCTTTTGTGTATGAATTTTATTGACCTTATACTCCCTTAACTCCCTCCATACATGTGTAATACTGATGCCATGGTCAAGGTAATGAGGAATTGAAACACCAGTGCATAGAACTGGCTCGGTAAGACTGCATAATTAGTCAAATGTTATAGACCTTCCTGCTTTCGCTATTTGGACTCACATATACGACTAAGATACTCACGTTATAGACAGTATAATATATCTATTAATTATGAGTCATAATCAGCCCTTTTGCGTATGAATTTCATTGACCTTATACTCCCTTAACTCCCTGCATACATGTGTAATACTGATGCCATGGTCAAGGTAATGAGGAATTGAAACACCAGTGCATAGAACTGGCTCGGTAAGACTGCATAATTAGTCAAATGTTATAGACCTTCCTGCTTTCGCTATTTGGACTCACATATACGACTAAGATACTCACGTTATAGACAGTATAATATATCTCTTAATTATGAGTCATAATCAGCCCTTTTGCGTATGAATTTTATTGACCTTATACTCCCTTAACTCCCTCCATACATGTGTAATACTGATGCCATGGTCAGGGTAATGAGGAATTGAAATACCACATAGTGAGTGCAGTTTACAGCAATGATAAAATCACTTGTGCATGCAGATGGTGTATATCAGAAAAGACAAAAAGCACTCTCCAGTATGCATGTCCGAGTAATTATGACAGATATGCAACATGTATGCAACATTTACGAAAGCAGAACACATCCTTCGTCGAAATGTCACCTGCGTCTTGGTGCTCGTTCTCAGACTATACTAAAGGTTTATCACAGCTCAATCAATTCATTATACTCTTCCCCTGCCACACTAGTGATAGCTGCCTTAATATGAGGTAAGAACCACGGTAGTACACAGTTATAATATGCTTGCGTGGGACATAGTGAGCAGAGCACGTATACATCCTAAACGCCTCTCTGTCATTCCCAGCTTCAAGATCTCAAACCACGCGAACTTTCGGCATAATCTGCTCCTCTCATCGCTGTAAATTGTGTGATCTGGTGGCAGTGAGCACAGTTTATTGCCTGAGGCCTAGCATAACTGCTGTAGACTACGTATACACAAAAATGCTTGCCTGTCAGCTGAGACAATTGGGATGGAGTGTTTATCAATACTTACTTTTCCAATAAGCTACAAAAATTGCAAAACCAGACACCAGGAAACACAGATTGCTTATCATTTGCGTCACTGCACCGATTATTAATTACACTTCCTCTATTTCACTATAGCAATATGTACTTGGTGCCATTTTTATCAAATCTTGCTTATGAAGATCCCCTAGTTCAAAATCATTAGTGTGGGAGAACATGGATACAGCATGCATGCACTGTTACATACCACAAGCTGTCATTTGGAGCACGAAAAATACAACATGTTTGCCAATTCTAACATGCCAATGTGTTTCGGTCTCAAACTTACAGATACAATTCAAACAAATTTCAATAATTACACTGTGACCTGATACATTTAGGAACACTAGTTTTGTTCAGCAACTTGCTCTGAAACAAATGTATCAATAACTGATATGATTGACACACATACGAAAAAGATGCGCACATAATGCGCCGTTGCATCATCATCAGAGTGACTACGCCGACTGCAAGGCAAAAGCTTTTTCCACATATCTCCAACTAACCGTGTTCCGTGTCGGCCGCGGCCACCCTGTTCCTACCAACTTCCCCAATCTCATTTGCCCACCTAACTTTCTGCCGCTCTCTGCTACGATAGCCTTGTCTTGGAATCTAGTCCACTGGCTTTAAGGACAATCGTTTATCTTGCCTTCACATATTACATTTCCTGAGGTACGTAACCCGTGTTTGTCCCCTCACGCACTCCGCCCGCTTCCTGCTTCTTAATGTTGCACCTATCATTTTTTTCCACAACTCGCTGCAATGTCTTCAGTTTAAGTTTAACCATTTTCGTTAGTCTCCACCTTTACTGCCTCATAGGTGAGTGCTGATAAGATATAGCTGTTATATACTCTTCTCTTAAAATATATATATCCTCAACAAAAACCACACATCTGTGCGTACGAAAAGACTCAAGGTAAAACACAGTGCTAAAAAGCAGACACATATCTTACAAGATCACATAACAAGCAGTGGCACTGAAAACCATCCAAAATAATGGCAAGATCATCTTTCTCCACTGCAGCCAGGTTTTGGGTGTGAAACATACACACATGAAATGAATAACCTTGTGTATAACCCTCGACAATAATGCATTATGAATTCCTTGCAGATAGCATAGATAAGAAAACATATACAGTCGTGCCTCTATAGCACAGATACTTTGTTTCCCCGAGAAAAACTGTCCATAAAGCAAGTCATCTGTAATAAGAAATTGGGATGAAAAATAACAAGCTATGAATAAAGTCTGCTTCTGTGTATAGTAATGGCCAGTGAAGGCAAAATCAGACATCAGTTTGAGACCTACAAGCCCATTACGCGCGTTGCCATTGTGCTTCAAATAATAGGGTGCAGATTGATGTGTCTACTAATATACGATACCATCCCACGAAATGCTACTATATATCAGCATTCTGTTGGCTGACAGGAGCTAAATGCGGCTTTCTACATGCATGCAACTTGGAATATGGTAAGGGGTGACTAATGGAGAGTTTTGTATTCTAAAGCATGAAATCACAAAAGAAAAGGGCTATCACTCAGTCATTTGCACTTTTTCACTGAAAAAGATTAAGTTCTATCCCCGTACATATTAAATAAATATCGACATGCCAAAAATAAATGGGCCTAATGGACTGGATTTTCCCCTTGTCCATTCTCCGGACAAAAAGTTTCCATATTAAAAAGGCGTAAATATATTGAAAAACTTTCTTCTCTAAAAGTATTGTCCATAAAATTGAGTCATCCATATTAAGGGGGGTCATGTTAGAGAAGCACGACTGTACACTTCATATAACGATTCATATAAGCAGTGAACTATCTGTTGTTGAAGCTTCACGGCCCGCCACACTCACAGATAAAAATATTCATTAGGCCTCCAGAATCATCATGTCAAAGAGCACAAGTAAGTTTCTCCATTGCAATTAATGGCCGTACATTTCCTCATGGATGAAGCAGACACAGTTATAAATGTACCAGTGGATTCTACTTGCACAATTGTGAAGCTGCTGACACTGTTGACACTGATCAGCAGATTTTTCCGCACCCTGAACGCCTCAATCTTAACATTAATGTTTTCTCTTTGATGGTCACAAACAACTATTTGCTGTGCAACAGCTAACAAGATCAATATCTAGAATGCGCCCTAAAGGGGGCCCTGACATCACAACGGAATTGCACCGTCTAGATCTGTCAAGGTGAGCTGTGCAAAAGCAGAAATGACCTAGGCTCATCTTTTTGTAATGGACTTTACCATTAGCTGTCATCCCTTTGTCATAAAATACCAGTGAGCGGACGTTGCAGTACCTTTGTCTCAAGCTGTAACCCTTTATGAGAATCCAAAACTGACTAATTATGTGGCTTTCTCTTTGTTTCAGTGATAGATGCTTCCAGAGATTAGGCAATGCCGATAGAAGGCAAAACTTATCAATGATTTGAGTTTCTGCAAACCTTCTCCTGCAAACGAACTTTCCCAGCTTTCCATTCATCGATTCAAAAGGGTACAGTGAGTATCCCCTTAGGGGGCCCCAATGTTTTACACTATCAATGAGATGTGTGAGCAGATGAGCATTATTAGTCATGCACTCCTTGCCGTACAAACTTTCATATTCTTTTAAGAATTTATTTTTGTTCTCAAGAGCTTGATTGTCTCCATTCAAATTGTGGGAGCCAACATACAGTTCATCATTTCAACAAAATGCATCCAGTTGTAGTTTTTTGTTGGCAGATAGCCAGACAGAAGAACAGGAGAGAAAAGCAACAGCCAGTTTCTCCATTCTGATGATTTCCAGCGTCTCACTTCTGACTATGGGCGTGGCAAGCGATACTGCTCCCATGTAGGAGACATGTTAACGAGCTTAGCAATTAGCTCCTCAATAAACTGACGCATTCAAAATTTCTGCATTTTTTGACTCATGCCAAAGCAGTGTGGTTGTTTTTACGAAACCCGAGCAAACGGCATGCATGTAATCAACAACAAAGCTGGAGGTGAAGCTGAAAAAAGTCATCATACCTAGAATGCTCAGTTATTTCACACCAGACGCGGCTTGCTTTTGGTCTGTTTTTGCCTTGTTTGCATGCTTGAAAAAGGACTCTTGTGTTCTGAGGGCTGGAGCACGAGAACGCGTGGGGTAGAAACGGCAGTGACCCCTGCCTTTGCTAACAACTTCTCCAGGTTCTTCGCTCCATGCGCAGCCATGCTCCCCATTAAACTATGCCATGCACATGACCTCACACCTTGCCACACTATCAACAGAACGCGGTCCTGGAAACACCTTCGTTATCCTGTCTTTACCCGTGCTCTCCCTCCATTTGATTCCTTCACTTGAAAGGCTGTTCATGCCCTGAGCGAATGGTAGAAGAAATGTGTTCATGGCTGACTTTTTGGAGCCAAACCAAAGACCAGTCAATAGCAGCCTTTGCATTCGTTCATTATGTTGAAGCGCATTTACTTGTACCAGTAGAGGCCACATGCCAAAACCAGAACTCTCGTATAGTGGCACGCCATCTGTGTTAAAAGTGAGAGTGAGATCACCTGGCTGCTGTGGGAGTCTGTGGTAAGCACCGCTTTGAGTGATATCACTGACATCATATACGTTGGCACAAGTTGCTTTAAAGCAACTGCCTTTTTCTTCAAGAATAATTCTAATTTGATTTTCAAAATCTACGGTGTAGAAATAGCAACTCTCTATTTAAAGTCACTGCACAATGCTCCTCTTGCAGTATGAAGATAATACATTGAAAGCGCTGTTTTCAAGTTCACCAGTGTATGAATTGCATGCACTGCAATAGAAGTGTTTTCGTTTCTGATCGCTCACAGAGAAGTTCTTGAAGAAAGTGTGCTTTGTTGACGGAAAATCTGTTCCTTTTGGAAGATGGGCCTCGACAAGCTTCAGCACACTCTTCGCTGCCTCCTTAGATGCACAGTGCCTCAGGCTATGGCCCATGGCCAGCAGGATGCTTTCAGTCTTGGTCAGTTGCGCACCAGGGTGAAGTGGTTGATCCTGTTGGAACACATAATACACAACACAATCCTGAGCTTATAGAAAATTTAGTATAGGAAAAAACTATCAGCATGCAAAACAGCTGCATCTTCTCATGTCTCATTCTGCTCAGTGCTACCATGTACAAAAAATAACTGAATAAACAGCAAGGGCCAATATTCATGATGGGCAGTGAAATGACATCCCAAAACGACAATGCAGTCCTCCAAGCAGTCCTCCATTGCACGGATCGATTTACTGATCATTAGAAAAATGAAGATAAAGTGGTGAGCACGAATGCTACTGCTTCACAGATTCATGCGGCACTGTGGCCGAAACCACATTGACATTCCACATCACAAAACAAACTAAACCAAGGCTATATTTACCGTTTTTCTCTTTGCAGCGCTGCCTGCCAGGACACGCAGCACTGGGTTTAAGCTGGTCTAACATTTATAACAGTATGCAGCGTACAATATTCCAGTAAAATTTGTGTGTACATGCATGTGTGTGTGCGCGCGCGCCCGTGTGTGTGTGCGTGCGTGCATTTGCATGTGTGTTCTGTGCTATTTTTCTGTTTGCGGCTCTGCCTGTCAGGACACACAGCATTGCGTTTAAGCTGGTCTAACATTTATGACAGTATACCGCATACTATATTTCAGTACCAGTTCTGTGCGTGTACGTGCGTGCTTGTGTGTGTGCGTGTGCGTGTGCAGGAGGTGCCAGAGCAGAGTACAGAAAGGACTCAAGGCGTGACGATCTTTAACGTGGAATGAACTTCGAAAGTTTTTCAAAAATTGGTTTCAGAGATCATAAAAGCAATAGCTATGAAATTAGCAATTTCCTATAAATGCATGCAGCTTGCGCGAGTGCCCAGAAATTTTTTACGAGAGTAGGAATGGTCATTGCACCAAACTTGGCCGAAAATTATGCACACTTTGAGCAAAAAAGAGATTATGTAGTTAGGAATTAGGAAACTGCACGAGTTCTTGATATCAGATAAGGCCCTTATTTGTATGCAACAAATATATTCCAACAAACAAACTGCCTAGTAATTTTAAAGATAAAAGTTACTTTACAACGCATATACGTGGAAACTGTTCGCACAAAAATCAGTTCTATAGTCGGATACAATTTAAATCTGCAGTGAAGCTTCGCCCGCATTCAGGACCGGCGCACAGAATTCCTCCACGACAAGAAAGTAGCCCGTTGCTAAAACTTCTCTTGCCACCTAAACAAGAAGCTAATTACGAGAAAACGTTATAAGCTCTAAAATATCGATACCTGGCATGTTTAATAGAGTCAAACATTTAAAAGCTGATTTTATTTACATGTGTGATTTGGTGGCGGAGAAATACAATACGCCGCGGACCGTGTTCCAATGTTAACAAGTGCTGTTTTTTATATGTTGTATCCTACTATATTCAATTGCAAAATAAATTTAGAGCTTTATATTATTCATAAAAAGTCTCACCACTCATGTGTTAAAAAAACAGTCATTCCACAGGCCAATCATTCTAGACGACACCGAAACTGGCGTATAAACTTCTAAGGACCATAGCAGATGAAACGTGCATGCCGCTGCAACTTGACGCACATGCATCGAGCGCGCCGCTGATGTGTACATGCCTCAGTCAGTAGAGGTCCTCTCGAGCTACCGCGTGATTCAAGCCGCCGACAGTATCTCTATATACTTTGCCTTTGTTTCTACTGACTTGTTTACTTTTGCTCGAAGAAATGCTGCATTTTGACTACCGGAACCTTTGTATCACGGCGATACAAATATGGCGTTGTTTCACGTCGTCAGAAAGCTGTGGAATCCGCGATGCGCGGAAACCATCAGAACGCGATTCGCTCACAATTTTCATCACTATATTTAAAGAAAGTGTTAATTTTCGAAAATTCTACTCCATATTTCCTGGAAACAGGCGCAGGCCATAGGATTAAGTAAACTATAAATCGCAAAACTGAAATGTTGGAAATTTTAACTACACTGCCCATTTTTGTTTTGCGCGTCTCTCTTGTAAGTTCATAATCACGAAAAGCCCGTTCCTGCTAAACTTTTGAGATTCATTTAACTGCATCACTCTAAACACAAATTCACCTATATGGGAGTGAAACGGGAGTAAACTGGCCTCTAGTGCACAACCATTTCTCTTCAAACCGCACAGCTCTACATGTCATAAGCTTGGCACCGTATATACTGCGTATTTTCTGACGCATTAACTAATGTCGCGGTGTATACGTGCGTTGGAAACCAGCAATATTTATTGAGAGCTAAGATGGGACGTCTTACCAAGGACTGAAGGGCTTTGTTCGAGGTCCCCGCAGCGAGCGTATAATCAGAGATAACCATGAACCTTTTGACATTTTTCTCATTAGACCAAACGGATTCCTAAAATCACATTTAATAGTGCTCCAGTTGGAGGCTCTCATGTCCCTTGTAAACACTGGCTTAAAAAAGTTCAAAATTAAAACGATTTCAAGACAAATTTTTCTGTATTGGTCATTTTGTGTTAAATAGTTTTCCTGGCATTTTTTTCCATGAGTGCCGGGGGATTGGAGGGGGTAGCACAAGTCAAGCTGACACAAGGTATGAACACTAATATGCAGACAGGGCTGCAGGTAAAACGACAGTATATCCGGGCGTTTCAGGGAACACTTATTCCGAAAAATATAGTGGTTGAGATACAAAGCCGCGGCGGATGTCAATAACTACACACTAAAACTATCAGAGTCTGGACTTCACTGCGAATATCGAGATATGAGCCACAAGAAAAAGACAATCCGGCGTCCTTAATGACGAAAATGAAGCTCAGCGCATGAGGCACGCAGCAAGCTCAGTGCCAGCGCAACGTCCGTTGGTGACGTGTCGCATGCAGTGTGCACGGCGCGCTATTCGAAAAGCCGTCTCTATTGATGGTTGGTTGGCCTCAAATAAAGCTGGCAAATACCGACTACGGAGGAGTGGCCAAGACACAAGCAGTTAATTGCTGGAAACAGGAACGTTTGGATGGAAAACGAGTAGTAATAGTATATAGGATGACAGATTGAACGACGCAAAGACTTAACTTGGAGATCGAAGACGGGACAATGGCTTAACGTGCATAATCGTATACAATGGTATCTATTGTATTTCGGCACGCACTTTCTTTTGATTCGTCGCTCTCAGACAGCGGCCACGTGGTTGCCGATGGCTATCGTTTTTCTTGCCTTTGGTGCAGCACGTGGCCGCTGAATACTACAAAGCGTGCCGCCTTCTTCCTACGGCCGGCGCAACCAGTAGGATACACAATGGGCCTTTTTCATGGTGGCACTCTGCGCATGCGCTCGCAGTGCATTGCGGGAAGCATGCGACCGCCATGTTTTTTGGTGGCTCGTCGGCCAGTTGAGCGGTTAGAGCGGTCTGGCTGGTTGCGTCGCGCGATCGGTGCTTTGCTGCTGGGTATACCTGTCGCCAACTCTGCGCTTTGCGTGCCTGTTTAAATCGCTGGCGATGTGCCTCAGCGATGCGCCGCCGTTGGATGCTTCAATTGTAGCAAAAAGCCAGGAAATGCAAGATTTCTTAGATTCCCTGCGGCATCACTTCATGAAGCCAGAAAAGCAAAGTGGGCGCAGGCAATGTGCTGTGTGAATGTTGGTGGATCTCCGTGACAGCCAACTCGCGTGCCTGCAGCGACGATTTTCTGTCCGGTAAAAACTTTTTCTTCGTTCTTGCACTCTATTTTCTTAGAAGGTGTAGCGCGAATCGCAAGGTGCGACGCCTAGCTCTGTTGTCCATTTGCTAGCGTATAGCAGAAGTGGCTGCACGAAGAAATGAGCGGAAACTGCGCGGGACTGTCTGCTAGCACACCCGGACATTATAATAACTTTAGTAGAACTTTTTGGGGCTGGTTGGTTTATACAGATGCAAAGATCAGCGCGAAAAAGTCACAGATGGCGAAGAGGCAAAGACAGCGTTTGTGTGCGTCTTTGGCTCTTCGTCGTCTGTGACTTGATCGCGCAGTTCTTTCTTTCTTTGAAACTGGAATATCAGTGCCGCATGCGAGTAGAAGGGAGCCTAAAAGATAGGGTGAAAGGTAGAAAGGAATGTAGTATGCCTGCGGGTACATGCGCGCGCCGTGGCACGGCCGGTCTTGAGGGGAGCGCGCGTCCACAGTGCTCGCCGAAACGACCATGGTACGATGGCTCGAGAATTCCGGATACCTTCCGCTTAGGAGCAACTCTCCTGAAAAAGCAGTTGCCTCGACATATTTTGCTGCAGTGGACTGGGCCCATTTCAGATCATCTGAGTGGACTGGACTATGCGAATGCGAGTTGACGGCTTCCTCAGCGGAACTCTCGTGCGTTCGCCAGCCAGCCGAATACGCGTCAGTAAGCGCCTCGGTGCCTCCACAGCGCTGTCTCACGCTGCGAGATTGTTTGCGCATCATCAAAACCGCTGCCACTGCCTTGTTATCGAACAACGTGCACGCTCGACTAGGTATGTCGACCGGGCTTTTAATCCATTTGCTTCCCGTTTGTTATTCCTGAAACTGCAGTGATTTAAGTGTCGAATGTGCACAGCTCTGAAAATGGTCAGGTTGACGTGCATTTCCCTTAGGTTTTATTTGTTGCAGGGGTGCCTTCTCGTGTCGTGGACCATCCGGATTACGTGCCATCGATCTTCGAACTGAAGAATGATATCCGGGTCGGCGCTGTCGCCCGCTCTCTCCGCATCAGCAGCTCGCCCTCGGACGAGTGCTGATGAACGCAACATGCAATGCGGCGAATGTATACCTCCTCTTTGAAAGCCCATTCTTTCCGCAGTTGCCGGTTTGGTGCGCCAAAGTGCATGTCAATCGCATTCCCACTAACCGGAGACACAGAAGTCTGATCGTTGGTCCACTGCTTGCTGGCATCCAAAAATTGCGCGAAATCCATCGGCGAGAACATTGTCAGCTCAACAGAAAGAAAATGTTCACAGCAATAAAGGCAAAAGCATACTGGAACACAATAGAGACGTTCGGGTGAGCTCGAAAACTTCAGCAAATGATCAACCGACCGAATAGACTGCTGCGGACCGCGCGACGCGAACCGACCGGCCGAACCCCCAGTTGTGATTAGGCGGCCGCCGCTAGCGGCGCTCTCCCGACGTGAAAAAGGCCCATTACTAAAATTCCTATTACGCCAGTTCCTCGTAACAGTCAGGCGTAATGCCGTCTACCGCCACAAAAGCCCGCACACATACTTATGTCCTCACACTTTTCTCCTCATAACAGGTCGAATTGCGCGCCGCACACACTGCAACGCGTCACCAACGTACACGTTTCGCTGACAGAGGTTCCTGCGCGCTTAGTTTCGTGTGAAAATGTTACCTGAAACACCCGGTATACTTGCAGATGCAAAAGTATGTATTGAACTTCAATATCGTATCAGTTTACCTACAGCGTAGACTGTGAAAAGAATTAAATTCTTGCTTACCATGTCAGTCAGGCGACAGTTTGGGTCATCGGTGTTCTCACTACGCGGAACTTGGCTGTAGAATGAGGAATCAGACGTGACACTTTCGGAAGCAGAGTCGCTGCATGGTTCGACAGTCGCATCAGTTTAGTTTCCAGTTTGTTCTTCTGTATCATCTTCCGTTGGGTCTTTAGATGGGTCAATTGCATCCCTCCGCAGTTGGTTCGTCACTTATCATGGCTGAAAGTGCTGCAAGCGTTGCCGCCTTATCTGGATCTGATGACGCACTGGCACCACGAAAAGATTCACCGGTGGCGTCGTCTTCCTTCCTGTCTTCCTTGACAGTTTGGTCGTTGTTGCATCCGCTGGCAGAATTTTCAGCTTTCTTAACGCGGTACTTTGACCGCAACGGAACTTCGCTCTTTGGGTCAAATAAATAACGGCCATATTTTCTCTTGTGCGGCATGTTGAATTACTCTCCTAAGGTTTTGAAATATGCAGTGCACTATACATTATATGCAGTAAATAATTGCACACACTAAATTCACTAAACCACTAACAAAATATGTTCAGCATTAGTCTACGCAGTAACAGTGATAAAGTCCCTGTGCTGCCCGACTGGTTCGCAAGGACTACGCTGTAAGAAACCCGGAAGCCGCATGCGTGGCCTTGCGCTGAATGTGCACTCCCCAGTGTTCACAAACCGACCTTTAGCTTCCCTTTCGAGGTCCTTACCTTTACGGCTTCTTTCCGGGTTTCAGAAACCAACCTTACCCTTAAACTGCACCTTTAGCCGCCCTTTCGGCCTCGGAAAGGGAGCGTTCGCAAAGGTAGCCCCTGGCCTACCTTTAGCAGCTCCTTTCGTCAATTCTACATGGCAACCGAGTACGATCGACGACCGCTTTTCCGATTTATCAAGTTCGCGTGCTTTCTATAGGTATACTGTCAGGCAGGAATGAAATGCGAACACGCATATACCGTCATTTTCTACCTGGCAGCGAGATTTTTTTTAATCAGTTTATGAATATGTACTTTGGTAGAACTTTTTCGCAGAAACCTGAATCATGCTCTTTGTACGCTCCAGCTGAAAGTACACAGAATATTTTTTTTTCACGAGCGCTTTCGAGCACCCCTCACTCTCGCGTCGAGAAGACCGGTTGCATGTTTCGCATTCACAGATCAACGCACAAGATCAGAAAAGCCGTTGGGAGAAGTGCCGCGGAAGATATTTGGCGAAGCAATGCAGATATGGCATGCATTTGCGAGCTTGATGAACCTTTGTCGAAACCTATGTCGAAACGCCCCCCCCCCCCCCCCACTCATTCCGAGCTGTTGCAAACCGATTTCGCTGCTGCTTCCGCCGCGCTAGCGCGGGGTAGCCCACTCTAGCCACCTTAGCGGGGCGCACAAAACAGCCCAGCGAACAATGTGGCGACAACCAAGGAGCCCTAGCTCATTGGAGCCCTCATCGGTTATAGACCTTTCATGAGCAATGCAGCATCCTGGTTTCCCACGCTCTCTGCAGCTACCTTTGCACGTATTCAGCAGTGCGTACAAAAGCAGAAAACACGCTGCTGCTGATTTTTTCTGAAATGCACATATTTGAAAATATTTCGAATTTCTGCTGGATTCCGCAGCATTTAAGGAGTAGCCAGCCCTTTTGTGACTAAACTCACTTTGTACAAGTGCCGAACTGGAACCTTGTTCACAAAAAGCGCGGAGAGTTTCGAGATCGTCGCTGGGTTCCCGCGCAAATGTTTCACTTAAAGAAAAGGAGCTCCGCAGTCAATAGAAAAGAAAGAAAACAAAAACTCGGCGGAGGGGCTCTCAGCATACAATCGTAAGAACCGAAGACAGCCCTGTCTTGAAGCTGCTACGGGTTTTTCTTTTTTTCTTCTTTTCGGGAAACGCATGCCGCCGCTTACAGCAACAGGCGCCAGGGAAAGCAAGACTGCAATATAGCAAGGAGGCCTTGGAATGTCTTAAGCTGTCCAGTTGCTATGCCTCCAATTAATTAATTAATTGGTTTTTTGGAGAAAGGAAATGACGCAGTATCTGTCTCATATATCGTTGGACACCTGAATTGCGTCGTAAGAGAAGGGATAAGGGAGGGAGTAAAAGAAGAAAGGAATAAGGAGGTGACGTAGTGGAGGGTAAGAGCGTTTACGTGTATGTGACAGAATGCGTCTCGAATTAATTTTTCGAGAGGAAGAGCAGGTTTTGAGGAGAGGTGTGACTCGTCCTCATCTCTCTTGCTCGATGTTTATTTTGCACTTTCCATTTGCACTTTCGTTTCAAGATTACGGTCGCTGAGGATGCATTACGAGGCACGCTGTAGGCCTCGTAAGAAGAAATTCCTTGGGATGCATAATTTTGACGGGGGTATATAGTACACCGAAGTCGTACAGGAGACCGCCGCCGTCTTTTTGTGTTTTCCCTCCATCGAATCAAGCACGGGTATGCCTCGGCCAGGATTCGATACTGATCGAGGTGAATAAACGAATGCGATAACCGCTGAGTCACAGCGGGCATGACAACTAAAGCGCATAGCAAGAAGAACTGAGACCGAAAAAAAGACAGCACAAACACTAGCGTTTGTGGCCTCTTTCTATGCCTGTTCTTGCTGTTAGGCGCTAGTTATGCTCTGTCATAAGCTTGCTTTAGCCCAGCTCTGCTTTAATTAGGCCGCACTGACAGGTGCGAACGAAATCCATCGCGCCAACTGGTAGTTTGTTAAATATCGTTGCTTTCTAATCAGTAATCTTTCAGGAATAAAATGGTTTGATTTATGGGGGTTCAACGTCCCAAAGCAGCTCAAGCTATGAGGGACGCCATAGTGAAGGGCTCCGGAAATTTCGACTCCCTGGGGTTCTTTAACGTGCACTGACATCGCATAGTACACGGGCCTCTAGAATTTCGCCTTCATAGATATTCCGCCGCCGCGGCCGGGATCGAACCCGCATCTTTAGTGTCAGCAGCCGAGCACCGTAACTACTGAGAGGAATAAAAATGATCACAGTAGTAATTTCCCATTGTTGAACACCATAGATTAAAAAGAAAACAAGCCCCTATCCTTCCCTTAGTTTCTGTGTCTGTTGGCTTCCTTCATATGCACGTTCTGCTGTGGCGGCTTTGAGTGTTGGACCCGGTCAGACACTGCTAGCAAGCACACACGTTTCAGTACCCACGCGGGTTGGTTGATCGCTCTAATCATGAGGCGTAAAAAGGTCCCGTTCCCAAATTACGAAGGTACGCCAACGTATCGCTGAATGCCCAAAATATTCCCGGTGTCGGAAATTTCCTCTTCAGCAACACGGCATTTCATACGAACCGGTACCTAAGGGCGGACGTGGTTGCTGCGGAGCACCTATTTGAATATTTTCGCAGCTATTTTTATTTCAGCTCTCTTCTGCCTCTATGCTGCAGTAATAGGGCCCCAGTTTGAGATAGCCATTTTCACGGACAAAGGTGAAAATGTAGCCATTTTAATGGTTTACTCTAACATAAAGCGACCTCATGCATGAGACTGTCACCTGGAGGATTCATAGCATGTTTCGTATATCACTTTGCCCTTTCGAACCTCCTACTGACACGCGTATATGAAGCATTTGCGGTATATAATGCGGCAATAAATTGTTGCGCCGTGCACTATATGAATAAATATTTAATGAACGGCACATATTGTGTCCTATCGATCATACTTTAAATAGTTTTTACATATGGATTGGTCGCCTTAGCGTGATGAAAAAGACCGATCGACGCGCAGGTGTCCTATGGTATTAAAAGCATGTCCTGAACATAGGTACCGGACATGCTTTTATAATACCATGGAACACCATGATGGCGCGATCAATGCCCGCATTTTCACCTCCGCTTGCGTAACATGTGACTAAAAGCTAAGGGGAAAAATATGCTGGCTGCCTGCATGGTGAACCAAGGTATCACATCACGTTCACGTAGTTTTAAAGTTATTTTTATTGCGAAAGCACTATTAATTCCGATGGGTAAACTCCCAGCAAGATCTTGCGATGTTTGTGGGGTTTTGCCAAGTGAAATGAATAAATAAATATAAATGAAAGAAATATTGAATGGGATGCTTAAAAGCTGAAAACTTTCGCTTTGAGACAGTCAACAGGTGCAGACTGAACAGTAAGATTTTTCTTGGACCCCGAATACGCCATGAGATTCCCAATGCTTATTCTAATACAAGATTTTTTGGGATACTTGCGCCGTGGCTGCACATATATTCTTATGCGCCTTTTTGCACACTTGGATCCTCTAGGTAACGTACCGAAAGCGGACAATCTATTAAAAAAAGTTACTGACGATTAGTGGTTAGGCGAAATGCAATACAGGTGCGCTTAGTGTACGTTGTGCTTATTTGGGGCCTTGTCTTAGCGCACTAAAACTGGAGGGGACACTTAAGCTCCGCATTATAAGGGTATAAAGCGATAGAATTGATAGGTTTTCATGCAAAACATACGGACTGCGGGGACTGCATGCTGTAATTTACGGTACTTGCTTTCCCGCGCAATATGAACACCGATTGGCTCGAGAAGAGTACTTAGAGTACGCAAGGTGCCCATTCGTGATTTTTAAAGAACGAGCAAAGAGCCGCAAGACTCGCAAAAATTTTTTTGTTGTTGTTGTGACCTCACAGGAAGATATTTCTGCACCTCAACCGAGAATTTCTCAATTTCGGTAGCATTTTCCTTGCTACAAAAAACTTAGTACACTGCAGCCAGCAACACGATTGCTGCTAGTAAAGCTTGTGTTACAAATTGGGCACCTGAAGGTAGCGGTCATTTAAAAAATTTGATTATCGAAACCGAAAATGAGCTGAAAGATAAAAAATAATGTGAAAAAAGCAAATAAATGTGAAACGTTAGTTACTTTTAAAACTCAATTTTTTGTTTTATTAGTAATGAAGAAATTATGAAATGTAAGTCAAACTAAAATATTTTTTCACAGAGGTATTGGCTGCATTTCACCATCGGCTTTGCCGGTGGCTTTGTCGCCTTATGTAGCCGCTAGACAATACAAGCTAGATTATTTGACAAAAGGCGCGTCGGTGGTGCTCGTCATGTCAACACTGCTGCTGTGGGCCTACGGCAGGAGGTCGCTGCGGTTCTCCAGGCCGAACCCCCTGGCACTGTCCCTATATTCACGGATGGCTCCGTCCTTCCAAGACCCTGCCCATCTGCGGCTGCAGCCTGCACTGCCCCTTCGCTCCTTGTGAGCAGACAGGCCAGACTCACATTTGTTGCCTCGTCGATAACCGCCGAACTGGCCGCCATTCACTTGGCTGCTCACATCTTGAGCGAACACCCTGGGATCAAGGAAGCAGCCATCTATACTGACTCCAGGGCAGCCCTCCAGCTCCTCCAGAGGCCCTACAAGGGCCCACCCATCGCCCGCAGGCTGCCTTGGCGGCCTGACGCAGTTTGCACCAGGGGAACCCGCAACCGCCTGACCTGGGTTCCCACCCATGTCGGAGTCCTGGGCAACAAGGATGCAGACTCCCTGGCCAAAGCAGCACACTCCCATGGAACTCCTCTCTCAAGGAACTTCTGCCCCTTGGACCTGGCAAAGAGCCTAGTGAATCGCCACCTCCTCCTCGATCACCCAGATCCCAGGGTGGCTAATGGCCATCCTCCACACCCTCTCCTATCTGTTGGCCTGGACTGCAAAGAGTGCAACCTCCTCCTGAGGCTCAGGGTAGGCTGCGCGAACACCGGCTCCCGCCTCATCTGCCTTGGCCTCTCCTCCTCCCCTGGGTGCACTCTCTGCACTTACCCAGAGGAGAAAGCCCAGCATCTCGTATGCGGGTGCCCTGCCTTTGTGTCCGCAAGGACAATCATGGAGGCGGGCTGCCGTTCCTTGGGCCTCCCCTGCATGTCAGCAGACCACCTTCAGTTTCCTGGCGGCCACCATCCTGCCAAGGCGTTCCGGCACCTCCTCTCCTTCCTGGAGGTCACCGGTCTCTCTGGCCGCCTGAGGGGGCAGCACATGTCACCTGACATATTCATTGAGACTGCGCGCCTACACTATCCTTTCAATCTTTTTTCCCGTTCTCCTTCTACGACACGCTGGCAGTGGGCGTGGAGGCTAGCTCTCCAGTAGACAAGCCCCGTGTCTCTCCACTTTTCATCCTTCCTTCAATCACAGAAGACGAAAATCATGTCAGATGTAGACTTGTGCATCTCTCTGTCTTTTAAACCGCTTTTTGAAGTCGTTTGCCATGGACCACAGTCTGGTCAAGTGGACGGAAGAAGAAAAGAGGGGCGTATATCCCAGACACGCAATGGTAAACACGGCTGTCGGGTTCCGCCTGCTGACGGAGCCCGGCGCCATCAATGATGTGCTCGGCACTGTAGAATATTTTACTTGGAAGGAGAGTGAACCACCTTCTCTATCAGAGGTCCTCGATATTCGTAGGTGGTGACGAATTTCCTCATGTTAGCGGTTTTTGAATCGTTCTGCTTCTGGTCAGTATTTACTGTTCTATTTGTTCCAGGCAAAGCACGCGTACCGGAGACGAAGCGTGCGCGCCTGGCGTCAGCTGGCTTGAGGGAGCAAGGCGACTTCGTGAGCGAGTCGCTTGAGTGCAGCGCTAATGAAGAGGTTAGTGGCATGGTGCACTGCCTAGTATTTAGGAATTGTGCCGATGGCTGTCATCGCATCGAGTAGAGCGTTGAGGAAGTTTGGGCTATTGGAGATTTATGGCGCACTTAGTCGCGCTGCATGGTTTTTATGGCGCTGTTTTGCGAAGGATGTAAAAAGATGCGTGGCAATATTCAGTGCCATTTTTGTCTAAAATGTGCACGCGATGCATACGGAGTGCGCACGTGATTTCATTGAGAAGTGCCCATGCGTGCACCTCAGCAGGCAGTGCATGGGACGGTCGTGGTATGAATGGTTGATATGGTAATGGAGTTTTAATCGTTCCAGAGCTTCGTGGGCAGTGATGAACGCTGTAGTGGAGAGCTCCGGCTTAATTTTAACTTCATGGGTTTCTTTAACATGCAGTGATAAAGCACAGTATGCGGGCGCCTTGTGTTTCACCTCCATCGAAATGCGGCCGCTGTGGATAGGATTAAACCCGGGTTCAAGAAGAAGGGTTAGTCGGGTTGGTTGGTGCATGCTGATTGTTATCGATTGAACAGTGCTAACAGGCAGGGCATAAGAGAACAACGCATACACAAGTACTGACTAGCAACCAAATGATTTATTGCGTTTGATGTTTGATGCTTTTTGTTTAGCTGGCTTATATTGCTGCCTTACCTCCCGCAGTAAATCATTTGGTTCCTAGTCAGCGCTTGTGTCAATGTTCTTTTCTTGCGTCCTGTTATTGCTCTTTAATCAGTTTCCATGAACCCGGGTCCTCAGGCTTCGCATCTGAGCACCTTAATCACTGAGGCACCCCGGCAGGGTGCATGGCATTGTCGTGATATTCGGTGTGTTCTCTTCATATCATCGCTGGCATGTGCAGGCAGTACATCTCATCTTTCTGACTGGCCCTTTAGTCTGTCATAACTGAAGTGCCGATGTTATACTTGCACGGTTTCTGTCCTCTAGTTTACTGCATGTGCTTGATCGGTACAAATATTCCAAAGTGAAAGCCTTACTAGCCCCATTTAGAGAAAACTGGCAGCATGTGCGTGCATCTGTGCGTGTTACTCGCAGATGGTACAGAAAATCCCAGGGACAGCGAGAAAAATATGGTCATGTTGTCAAGTGGCAATATGCATAGCAAGCCGAGCACGGACATTTCGGACAATCGTATACATCCCGGTCATCTTATATACGCCCCCACTGGCTGACCTCAATGTGACTCCAATTTCCCCACTACATTGATACCCAAATTGCAGACAGCCATTTGCTGTAGAGCATTCCAGGCAGGGTCGTAAATTTCTCGTTGCATATAACTTACTTGTGATCTTAAAGTTGGAGGCAAGCTTGTGACAAGGAGTCGAACTGAGACTTTACTCTTCCCTTAAGGCACGATTGAGGCATCCACCATGATGAGACAGTTCCGGCGCCACTTCCTTTCCGCAGAAACAATTTTCCTAATAAAATTGTGATGCAACCATTCAGCATAATGTGTTGTAGGTGGCATCATACAATTTCTCATTCTATATAGCACGCGTTTCTTTCTTAAGTTGGAGGCCAGCTCTCAACAGGTATTCTAATTGAGTGCCGGTATGTTTCACTCAGAAGTTTTTGGATTCAGCGTTTGTCGAATTGGCATTCAGAGGCGCATCTTCGTTTCATTTTTCAGTACGCTTCATTTCCCAGTGCTCACATAAGGAGCCGTAAGTGCCGTCTGAATTTTTTCACCTCGACATTGTGCCGACTACGTGTGATTTAATTGCCTCATTAATATATCTTGCAGATTGCCATTTTGCGCGCAGCGCAACACACATGGTGTCCGTAACAATCGATTAATAAAAGCCAATTGCCTAACCTCACAGCCTCCATTTGCGAATAAGGACACCAGCCCACCATTACTTTTTTGATGATAACCTTTATTGTAATATTTTAGATCTGCCCCGTCCTTAACTAATGCCCCAACTTGAAGGACATTAAGGGTGAATAAATGATGAATGATAATGTTTAAAATAGCCTCTAGAAATCGAGTGAAAGAAAATAGAAAAAAAAATATAAGATACAAGAACCTCTCTTGCCTTTCACGCATGTGTAGCTAGAGGTGCACTGCTATGTTTCAGGAGCATGGTGAAAGAGAAGTATCATGCACCTACATTTTTGTCATTCAGGCCGGAAGACATCAGGTAAGCTTTCGTAATATTGCTTGATTTGACAATTATATTCTGCTAAATGGTTGTATTTGTGAACACAGAGTGGCCTTTTTTGCACTTGACTCAATACGCGGCAAAGATCCTTGTTGGGGCTTGTTCTGAGTTCACAGAAAACAAATGCCTTGGCGAAATAATATTCCCAATTTCCTTAATATTTCCTTACCTAATATGTTCTGGCTTACATCTTGAATGCATCAGTGCGCTCAATGTTTTTAAAAGAAAGGAGGAAGTCTGCTTCCTGGAGCATAGAAGTGCATTTCTTGCCACACACTTGTGAGAGACAATGCTGTACGAGTTATTTAAACCTTATTGGGTTCCGTCCTTTATTTGCATCTTTTCAACGATTTGTATATCTTCAACCACGCCGCTGGGGCCTCCTTAAATATGATCATGGGAAGGAAAAACAAAGCAGTTGATGGTGCATGCCCATGTTGCGTATGAAGATTGATTGTGAGTCTTTTGTGAGCAGCAACTGTGCTTGGAAAGCGTAAACCTTAACTGGTTTTCATTAAGATTTTACAAGCTTGGCAGTTGGTCATCTCAGCTGCTCGGGCCCAAAAAAACTGCCATGACCAATATATGACATCAGGATGTGATGCCACATCTAGAAAAGTGCATCTTTAAGCTGTGCTGTGGATACTTGTGAGCACCCAAAGTCGTAGCTGGGCCTTATGACACTAAGAAACTAAGGCCATAATGGGTCAAATCTCACAGGTGCATATTATTTCAAAATGTCGTGAGGCTTGTGACATTTAGATTTCAACTAGCTAATGGTACACAGTTTCTTATTCCTCATCTCACACACTTCTACACAAGTGCAACAATTCTAGCTGATATGGGCCTCATTTTCACTAGCAGTAGCTCATGAACAAGCAGCCTGCATTTTGATTCCAGCTTGGGAATGTGCTGACAGAAACGGTGAGAGTCGCCAGCAAAGCACTTTGTGTGTGCGTGCGTGGGCATGTGTGTGCGCACGCGCGTGCATGCAGACGCGCAGACGTGTTTGTGTGCACGAGTGATATGTGTTTGTGTGTGCGAGAGAGAGAGAGAGATAGAACTGTGCGCATGCTTGAAGACACATTTGTAAATATGACAGTAGAATCGTGCATAGATTGGTATGCAACTGTTACATCCACTTCTGCACAAAGGCCTCTCCCATTGGACCCTGTGCAGTGTTCCTGGTCTGCATTAGTCCCAGCCATCCTATCCCAAGATGTTTTGTTTTCGCCTCTCCTCCTCACTTCAGGTGCCCTCAGAAGCACTTTGCTTCCTATGTAAGTCACTCGGTTACTGCAGGCAGTCTATCTGTTCATGATATATAGCCCTTCGAAGTTATTTTTTTCTTAATTTCTGATACACAGTCATTCAATGAAATAACTTCTCATCCCAGTGATAGAACTACCAATTTCTCTGCATAACACTGCATCTTCCTCAGCTAAAAACTAAGTATTATTCTCCACATGGTGCACAGTGGGTGCCCGGTCACTGCGGCATCGCCGGCAACGAAGAAGCTGACGACCTCGCGACCGCTGCACACCAACTACCTTCTAGCGATCTGCCCCTTGCGCTGGAGGACGTGCGTGCGGCCATGCACGACCATCTCTGAAAGCAGCATCCCGACCCACGCATCACGAGAGGTGAGCGCATCGACAGTGTCACCGGCTGTCGCGCACTTACACGGTCACAACGTGCAATGATCCTCCGCGCGCGCATTGGCTGCGTGTGGCCCTGGGAACGACGGGAGCGCCACAGAATCGCGACGAGTGATGTGTGTGACGGATGCGGTGCAGTGGAAACACTAGAACACCTGCTCCTTCGCTATGCCGCGTTCGCCGATGCTCGTCGCGATATGATCGCGGCCTATAGGGCGCAAGGCATACTACCAGACTCCATCAAGACGCTATTGTGGCCGCAGGGCAGTGCGCGCACTCGTGAGCGAACTTTGGTGAGCCTCTGTGCATTCCTCGAACACACGGGCTTGACGTCCCGTCTGTTCTCCGTCAGGTAGTTACACGCAGTGACCGAACGCTCCGCGAGTTCTACCTTGAACGATTAATAACTGGACGCCCCACTCCAGTTGTAACCATCACAGTGCTGTACGCGTGTGTGATTTAATTCCTCTAAAATGAACTAATCACGCGCACAACCTGGACACATTTCTTGTTGTGTAAATAGTTTGTACATATTACTTCTCCCCCTATCCTCTCTTCCTGTCCCCTCACCTCTTTCTTTTCATTTCTCCATTCTGCCTGCTATCCTTTATTTCCGCTGCCCCAGCTCAGGTGCTTCAGTATCGATGGCAGATGCCGGGGCTAGCAAAAACCTTTCCTTCCGTTATACTATTATTTTTAATAAAACCACTACCAGCACCAGTCTCCACATATTTACGCAATGTGTAAGTACTGGCAGGATATAACTGCTCAACTTTTCTTTTAACTGTTGCAGGCACCATATGTCAGGCACCTTTGCCTGCCTTTGTCACACTTGTTAGGCGTAATTAGCAGCCGGATTTTTCAGGCAACACAGAAAGAGGAAAGAGTTCGGTTTTAGCCACAAAAAGTCTGCATCCTTTACCTGAGATAAGTATAGAAGCTAAGGTCATGGTGAGGTTGTTGCAGAGGTGGATTTACGTAGCACAGTTTTTGTTTTCAGGCATTGTTCTGCTACTTAAAATTAACCATTGAATGCATTTCAAAGACTGGAGCATCAGCTATGTGAATACAGTGGCTGTAGCACAATTTCCATTATATTCTAGCTGTAGTTGTTATTGTATTTGTTCGATGCAAGGTTTTGAGCAGTTTTTAGCCATAAGTCAATGTTGTGTCGTGCTACCCGTGCTCTTTGCTATCCCTTCAATCCTGTAGTGTTTAGAGGATTTTGCTTTCTTGCTTACACATTAACGTGTCAGCGTTAAGGCTCTCATGCAGCAGAGAACCCGGCGGCATCTGAGAAAACGCGGATTGGTCGAAAAGGTAGTAGTGATGTCATGTGGAGTGGAAAATTTTAAGAGATGAAAACATCGCACAAATTGTGAGTATAAGGTCGCAACATAACTTAAGTGTCAATATGACACGTACGAATGTAGAGTACATTAATTGCACTCAACAGAAAATTAAGGTGACGGGAACCAGACCCGTGCCCCTTGTATCCAGAGTCAGACCCATTACTCCTAGGCCATTGAGGCATGTTTGTTGAACTTGGTTAAAGGGAGGCCTTTTGTGCCATGTCCATAAGTGTCAGTGTCTGCAGAGAGGACCCCAGGCCATTGAAGGCAGCCATTAATGCTATCGTGCCATACCCTTAAGGTGGAACCTAAGTGTCCTCGAATTTTTTTTCACTTGCAGTTTTGTTCTCTATGTAAGAACCTGCACCAGGAATTATATTTTCTAAAAAGGCGAAATGAAGAACTGGAGCCTGCTCGTGGTATGCCAGATCATGACGTTGCTGTTAAGGGCTGTTATCAACGTTTTTTGGTGTAGCTTGAGTTTGACCTGGTGGTATAATGGGCTTGATAACTTATCTTCAATGTACCTACTGTTGAAGCGTCATCTTTTCTTGGTGTGCTGCTTTGCTGAAGCTTATTCTCAGTTTTGTATGCTGTGAAATGGCTATTTTCTTGCTGATAACTTGCATGTAACGGTCTAATGTGCAGCTGCTACTATTAGCGAGTTACAAATGTGCTCTTTTAGCAGGCGCACTCTCAAAAATTATATCCATGTGGCTGATTCATGCCATTTTCCAGTAGGGCACCATAGTAGGTGAATAGACTTGTTATATTGTTGAAAACAGATGGCAGAATGTACTGTTATGCTGTCACTGCAGTTCTTTAAATTTTGGTAAACTGCTCTTTCAGAGTCTCAAAAGGATCTAAAAAAACTAAAAAAAATGGTTGAAGACATCAAGGGCATTGATGCAACCTGTGCAGTGCGGCCGTGGCCCCAGGTTAAGCCTTTCTCTTGCAAATTTTGAGATCTTCTGGATGGGAACAGGGTTTTACCACACACACTTCTGCTTTCCTGAACTTAACAACCGATAATTAAAAAGCCGGAACTTAACAGCCGATAATTAAAAAAAACCCTGATAATAGCAATTGCTTTCCACTTGTGTATGGTTTTCCTCGCGCGGCATGATTCATAGGGTGATACCGGACATAACAGCTGCCTGCAACATGTGGTATGCCCGAACCGACAATATATCGTTTCATTTAGGCTTCACCTAGAAATACTATTAGGTGGAGGCTTTGCCACCATGCAGCAATATCTTTGTGCTTTTGAACTTGTCTTTTGTAATATGTGTTGGCCTTGTAAAAGATAAAAATGTGAGCATAGCGTTTACATCTTATGCGAACGCCAGGGTGAAGTGCACCCATGCTGGCAGAAGTGTCTTCTGCAGCGGCATGCTTGCTATAGGTGCATCAGGCAACGGTGGTCTCCTAGCATGTCGCTCGCTCAGGGTCTCTTCCTGGCATGTCTGGCATGCTTCGCATCACTGCCGCTGTGGAAGGTGCTTTGAAGCTAACTGCCCCTTATCGTGAATAGGCTAATCTTGTAACTAATTTCTCATGAACATATTAGGCTCATATTAAAATGACTTGCAGTGTACATTAATGCAGCATTTGGCAGCGAAGGAAGTGGATATGCGTTCCAGGAAAGAGCCACCTTGCACTGGTGGCTGTAGGTTACATGCACTAAGTGTGGTTTCAAACAATCATTCGAAACACTGCAGTCAAACTTCAATATATCGAACACGGATACTACGTATTGTTGGCTATATTGAACTATTCCTAGATATTTTGAACAAAGACAGGCAATTCTTGCTTCATATATATAATGCAGTTTGCCATATTAAGTATCGAACTGTCAAGCACCTGGCTGTGCCAGCTTGGATGACTGGTGGCAGACTTTGCCTCACGAAACGAGTGACTGTGGGTGCCAGTGCGGCAAGCGGCACGGTTCACATTTTGTCTTGCCTTTTTGAAGCTTAGTGATGGGAACAGTTTGTAGCCAGGCGGTCAGCACCCTTTTGCAGCTCTCGAACCCATCAATAGTGTCCAACAACTAGCGGCATGGCCTTCTGTAGCCTTCCAGTACCCATCCCATCTTCATGTCAACTGTCATGGAAGTGGCGAAAACTTTCATTCTGTTATCCCTTTCATTGTGTCATATTTTTAATTCTGTCATCCTATTTTTCACACGACACTCTGTAATGCGTGGATGTCACCCTAACTGGTGTTACACCTGCCACCACTCTATGCTGGCAATGCTCTGTGAAGAAGCCAGCCTAATTGACATTGTCAGGGTTTGAGACAGTGCTAGAGCTTCGGGAAAGGTGTCTCTCAGTTGCCAGCCTTGCACTGACGCATTGCACTTCTCCTGCACCAGTTCTTAGCCAATTTTTTATTGCAGACATATGGAACTATTTACAATTTTTATCGGTTCGTGTAATGAAGTTTGATTGTATTATGGTTTATAGAAATTGTATTATGGTCCATAGAAATCTCATTGCTTTTCACATTTGTCTCTGCCTTAATTCTTCAAGTAATTTTGATGTCCTACCAGTCTTTCAAGTGCAGGCAGTTCTCGCCAGCCGTTCAGACTTTGTGTGTTTCCTTAATAAAGAGTCATTATGCTCTTCGTACAAATGGAGTACATAATCAAGGTTGACTGTGATTGGGGAATATGAGTTCAAAACTGCTGCTTTCTTGTAATGGCCGCACCCTGTCTAAATGTCGAAAAAGTAAAGTGTGGCTCGCAGGGGTGTATACAGTAAAACTTATTGCGAAATAATGCTTGGAAGTTAGTCTGCTGTTGAAAGCAACATTTAACTTTAGTTTAAATTAGCAGCATGCCATGGAGTTGCACAGGTCTGTTACAGAAGTTGCAAGTGCTATGCATAATTTCTTTGCTATTACGAACAACTGCTAGATGTCAGATATTCTTAGTTCTTTGGTGACATTGCCATGCATATTGAAAATGCTGGCTGTGTAACACAGATGATTTAATGTACAGTGCTTACCATTTTTTTACATTTTAAGCCCCAAACTTTCAGTTTATGCTGTCCACATAAAGCTTCAAGGAAAGCCACTGTGGAGTTCTGCTGTGTATTTCAGATTTGCGAATGCATTGCCACAGAGTGACAGCCGTTCTAGGGAAGGCTGAACAGAAGTCTGAACAGAAAGACGTACTGCACGCCACAAACAGTCTTCAAATGGTTTGAGCAGTTAATTGAGGAGCGTTGTTCACATCGTCCGTTTTTGAGGCGCTTGTGATGTCTGCTTTACGTGCAGGGGAAGGAGCATTCGCATGCCTCGTCTAAAGCCGCCGCTTCGATGCCGAAAAGCCTAGCTGCGCGCCATCTCGTACTAATTCTCGCAGAAGAAAAATGGGTGCTTTTATAATGCGCTGAAAAGAACATTTATTTCTGAAAGCCAAACTAGTGGACTCGTTTATGCGCAAATGCATCACTTGTGCGAGATTTTCAATTATAGGACGGTTTCACGCGGGCTGCTGAAAGTTGTACAATAGAGGTTCTACTGCTTGCTCCAACTGTGCAACAACTGAAAGCATGTGTGATCACCTTCTAGCTGACATGGTGATCTGTTTGGTCCCTGGCCATAGGAGTCATATCAACTAGTAAAGCTGCAGTCTTGTAAGGTAAGGGAGATGAGGGGGATGAGAGGAATAGGAAGTATTTACTGATGTCATAGTGGCCGCCATTTTGGTTTACATAGAGCATGGGCAGAGGCAGCTTGGCATGCCTAACTGTGTAGTCGAGTGTTAGACTGAAATCCGTCTGGTCAGGCTTGGCGATGCAATGAAATAATGTAGCAGTCTCCGACTATAGTCAAAAAGGACAAATGTTTTGAAACCAGTTTGGCTTTCTTGTGCACAGTGAGCAGGACAAGAGCGGTGGTAAATTTATAACCGAAGAATGTGACGTAAGCATGGAGCATAAATGCTTGTCGTTGGGCCAGCGTTCTTGTTCGAAGTTGCTTGCGTCTTCAAGATAAATAGCAATTCCTCCGGAAGGCGCATCCTCGGGTTCCTTTCTCTATATAAGATAGAAGCATTGCCCCAGTCAATCTGATGGTCAGTGTTGTGTGCATGGCCTGCATGCCTGTCAGCAAGCTGCAGAATCAACTAATGAACCAACCGAGACCAAGATCGACTGCCAGATGAAATATCCAGGAGTTATCTACAAGGTACTATGCGTGAACTGTAATCATGCTTACAGCAGTAAGACTGGAAAGTTCTCAAGACTCGTAAAGGAGCATCAAACTAATGTGACAAATGACATCATCATCATCATCATCATCATCAGCCTTACTACACCCACTGCAGGGCAAAGGCCTCTCCCATGTCTCTCCAATTAACCCTATTCTTTGCCAGCTGCATCCACTCTTTGCCTGCAAACTTCTTAATCTCATCCGCCAACCTAACCTTCTGCCGCCCCCTGCTACGCTTACTTTCTCTTGGAACTCACTCCGTTACCCTTAAAGACCAGCGGTTATCTTGCCTTCGCATTACATGCCCTGCCCAAGCCCATTTTTTTCTCTTGATTTCGACTAGGATGTCATTAACCCGTGTTTGTTCCCTCACCCACTCTGCCCGCTTCCGATCTCTTAACGTTACACCTATCATTTTTCTTTCCATGGCTCGCTGCGTTGTCCTTAACTTAAGCGGAACTCTTTTCGTTAGCCTCCACGTTTCTGCCCCGTAGGTGAGTACCGGTAAGATTATGCTGTTGTACACTTTCCTCTTGAGGGAAATTGGTAAACTGCCACTCATGATCTGCGAGAATTTGCCATATGCGCTCCACCCCATTCTTATCCTTCTAGTTATCTCCCTCTCATGATCCGGATCAGCTGTCACTACCTGCCCTAAGTAGACGAATTCCGGCACAATTTATAGGCTCTCCCTGCCAACTGTGAACTGTTGTTCCCTTGCTAGGCTGTTGAACATTACCTTGGTTTTCTGCATGTTAATTTTTAGACCCATCGATCTGCTCTGCCTGTCTAACTCGTTGATCATGATTTGCAGTTCACCTCCTGAGTGACTCAGCAAGGCAATGTCATCAGCAAATCGCAGATTATTTAGGTATTCTCCATTTATTCTTATTCCCAACTGTTCCCAATTCAGGCCTAGAAAAACCTCCTGCAAACATGCGGTGAACAGCATTGGCGAGATCGTGTCTCCTTGCCTGACACCCTTCCTTATTGGAATTTTATTGCTGACTTTATGGAGGACTATAGCAGCTGTGCAGTTGCTATATATATATCTTCCAGTATTTTGACATAAGGCTCTTCTACCCCCTGATTACGCAATACCTGTATGACTGCTGAGGATTCCACTGAGTCGAATGCTTTCTCGTAATCAATGAAAGCTATATAGAGAGGTTGGTTATATTCTGCGCATTTCTCTATCACCTGATTGATAGTGTGAATATGATCTATTGTGGAATATCCTTTACGAAAGCCTGCCTGATCATTTGGTTGATTAAAGTCTAACGTTGCCCTGACTCTATTAGCGATTACCTTAGTAAATACTTTGTAGGCAACGGATAGTAAGCTGATCGGCCTGTAATTTTTCAAGTCCTTGGCGTCTCCCTTCTTATGAATTAAGATAATGTTTGCATTCTTCCAAGCTTCTGGTACAGTCGAGGTCATAAGGCATTGCATATACAGGGTGGCTAGTTTTTCTAGCACGATGTCCCCTCCATCCTTCAACAGATCTGCTGTTACCTGATCCTCCCCAGCTGCTTTTCCCCTTTTCATTGCTTCTAAGGCTTTCTTTACTTCATCTTTCGTTACTGGCGGGATGACGCATTGCTGTGCACTGCTGTTCTCATTAGCGCTATGATTACATTGGCTACTGTACAGGTCTGTGTAGAACTCTTCGGCTACGTTAACTATCTTATCCATATTGCTAATGACATTGCCCTGCTTGTCTCTTAATGCATACACCTGGTTTTTACCTATGCCTAGTTTCCTCTTCACTGTTTTTAGGCTACCTCCGTTCTTTATAGCATGCTCGATTCTCTCCATATTAAACTTCCTTATGTCGGCTACCTTGCACATATTTATTAACTTTGATAGCTCCGTTAGCTCTATTCTATCGGTAGTGTTAGATGCCTTCATGTTTTGGCGCTTCTTTATCAGATCTTTCGTCACCTGAGATAGCTTCCCGGTATCTTTTCGAACTGTCCTACCGCCTACTTCTACTGCGCACTCCGTAATTATTGATGTCAGGTTATCGTGCATTGAATGAACATCAAGATCATCTTCCTCAGTTAAAGCCGAATATCTGTTTTGCAGCGCTATCCTAAACTCCTGTGCATCATCATCATCAAATGACAGGCATGCCACAAATGCATTGGCGAGCCATGCACATGGCTCTGGCCAGAAGATTGACGGGGGCAATGCCTGTATCTTATCCAGAGAAAGGAGCCTGACGATGCGCCTTCTGCTATTCATCCAGACGACGAAAGCAACAAGATGGTCGGCCCCATTCCAAGCATCTATGCCGTTACATGTCACATTCTTCAGTTATAAATTCTCCACCATTCTTCTCCTGCTCATCATGAACAAGAAACCCTTATAGGTTTCCAAATGTCTTTCCTTCTTTTCGACTATGGTCAGTGACTGCTACTTCATTTCATGCCTGACTGTGTTATTGCCACCTGCAGCCTGCAGCACGTAACCTATGTGCTCCACAAAACGGCGCCCACGATGTTACATGGATACTTTACGACTGCCTTTTGTCGCTTATTGATCTTAATTTTTATATATTCATGTTTCATATCTTATATACGGGGTGGTTCAGTGAACACTCTAAAATTTTCATAGACTTTTTGGGGTAAAAATATGGTTTTTGTGGTATAGCAGTGTCAGCGGACGCCACAAAACCGGTGAATTTTTTTAAGTAGTAAGCTGGGTAACTAATTTTCAATAATTAACTTTTTAACTAGTACTTATGTGCCTAGATGCAATTTGAGGTTGTTGCTGGTCATTAGTAATAGTCATATCAACTTTTAGAATTTGAAAACACTATTACTCTGGGTGCTGTGGGTGGAGAAAATTTGGCTTTTTTAGCTAGTTATATGCACCGGAGGGGTTGTTTTGCCTGCACGCTTTCGAAAGCACATGCTTTTGTACGATGCATTCAAAATTTTGTTACCCACAGTGCCAAGGATAATCGCATTTTCGAAATTCGAAAAACGGATATGGCTATTACTAATTACCAGCAACAAATCTCAAATTGAAACTAGGCACCTAAGTACTAGATTACTAACAGCCTATCAGAAATTGGTTAGCCAGCTTACTATTTAAGACAATTCACAGGTTTTCCGATGTCTGCCAACACTAGTAATAATATGCAGCAAAAGCCATATTTTTACCCAAAAAGCCTACTTTCAAAAAATTTTTATAGTCTTCCCTGAAGCACCTGGTATAGAAAATGTAACTTGTGTGCATCAGCTTGCATTTTGTACATTGCCTTTTCATGGCGCTAAGTTGTTCTACGCTTCATTTCCAGATCGACATTGGGGGCGGTGTTTTAATGGAGGTGACCGCCCTTAAAAAGCTGCGCGACAGCTTTCCAGGAGCCCCTAAGAAATTCGCGAGAGGGCCGATGCGGCAGCTGTTTGCAGCTGACGAATTGAAAAAGAAGTCCCTATTTGGGAAGAAATCTAATGCCCACCCCGAGGCATCCTTGATGGAGGCCTTGGACGCCGTGAAAGTGAATGCCATCATTGGTACGTCACTTATTTGTTACCATCCGAATTCACCAGTTGAACATTTATTAGAACTGCTTTTTTTCATGGCCTCTACTTCTTTGCGCGTATGTGAAGTCAGCAACATGCATTTTTCTGCACATAGCTCACCTTGGGTACGCTTGTGTATCGGTTGACCTTAGCTCCCTTTATAACAACTGGAAATTAAAGGGGTTGCTGTATTCCAGATGTCCAGAGAGAAGAGTTTTTATCGCATTCACTGCGTTGTGGGTCGTCAATCAATCACATTGTGTATTCATCCTACGCGGCTGTCAAAACTGATTCATGCAATGAATCAATGCCTGAGCTCTGATTTTTAAGCGTGCCAATTAGCTATTGCCATCTCTTGGCAGCTCAAAGAAGATGGCTTCACCAGTGGCTCACTGGCAGGTCATGGCACATGCAAGAAAAGTTGACAGCGGCCTATGGGGAGTTTTGCACAGTCTGTTTTCTTGTTTTTAGCACAAGGAGACGATATAGCATATAGCTAGCCAAAATGCAAATTAGGTGCATTAGCACTTTGGTATTCTTTGTTTCTCCTCAAGGCTCAGCTTTCTAGGTCAAGCAGGCTTCGGGCAAAGATCGGTGAATTGAGACTCAAGCTCAGGGGTATGACGTGATAGCGTTAATGGGGAATGTCCAAATATACAGAATTGGTTGTTCTCTACTTTTCGTTCATAGACTGTTTGGAGTCTTCGTACCACTATTGGTGCAGTGGTCCAGCAGTTAAGTGATGCGCCACTGCCCTGCGATAGCAGGGGCTACAACCGGTGGGGCTTGAAAGACAGGTTGCTGTTCCCGAGTAACTTGTTGCGATCAGTCATTAATTGAACTGACACCTCCCACGGTGACACTCGACAAACAGACAACGGCCAAATCGGCAAGTGGGGCTCTAGTGTTAGTGCACTAAAAACATGTGAAAGAACGTACTTCACTAAGTCCAGTTGCAATATTTGGTAGACTTCAAAGGAAACTGTTGACCAGCGTAACAGAATTGACTAAAGCATCAAGTTGTCTTACAGCATATAAGCACTAAAGTACACTAGCAATGAAATGGGCGTGACTAAGTGTGAGCTAGTAATTAATTGTAATAAATTAGTTATTCTTTAAAGTTTGTAATTCATTACTTTTCCTAATGGCAAGTTCTGGGTAATCTATTCCTGGTAATCGGTTACTTTTTCTAAAAACAATAAACCAGTGGTACCACTCAGACAACCTGAACTTGGTGGCAAACGCTGGCGCTAGCCAGAGATGTTTTCTTCATGACAGCAAATATGGACTGGCTGTGGAGCAGCATTGCGCGCAATTCTGCCTGGGCCACGAGTGAGTCATGGTTGTGTCCGGTGGTGCCTGTCATGGAAACTATCACGACTGCTCTGTAGGAACCCCTGGTCCTGTTGGATGGCACTGAAATTTTCCTGCGACTACACCGAGCTTGACAGCTTCTACACAGAGCAAGAAGGGAGAGATATATAGGTCACGACAGTGCATAAAGCAAGGATTGTATTGAAACCAGCACTATTGCTAGAGAGCTTCATATATTACTGCAATAGCTTCAAAAAACTCGTGAAAATTGACACTGCATGACAACATATCAGGCAAGCTACACTAGTTCATTTTAGTCTGACTATACTTGCATTATTACAATAAATGTTGGAACGCAAATAACGCAGTGGTCATCATTTGCCTCTGGGGCTGTAATAGACTGCTGAAATAAGTTGAATTTCAATAGGAACTGGATACTTTTATCCTCTAATGTATACAAGACTGGTCGTGATGCATAGGGACTAGGGCTCTGAAAATTGCTGCTGCAGTAAATATATTAAACAACACTGAGTGTCCCAGGCAACTGAAACAGAGTGCCATGAAGAGTGTCGTGACAACGCTCGCCAGCGTCGAGTTTGTTCCACTTGCCTAGGACACTCATGTGCTTTTAAGAAACTTGATTACGTTTAGCGGGAACAATAGTATTTACTCTGCTTCTTTATGGAGACCATCCCTCTGAAATTTCATAAAACAGCTGATCGACACGTGCAGTGCTTGTTAGGCTCTTCAGATGTAGTGCTTTCCACTGCATTGAAGAAAATTGGTTACATGAGTTGTTGGTCCCCTTAAAGGTCATGTGTGTGCTGCCTATGCGTTACATTTTAACTGCATATATACTTTTAAGTTAGCTAATTTTGCAGAATTTCGGCTGCCTGCGTACCTCTTGCAGTAACTTTTGCTGGTACAAATGCAATGACTTGTGGGGCGGTTGCCTTCTACCCACGTTTTCCTCTCTCTCTTAAACCATGGTAAATTGTTCTATGTATCTCTATGCATGTATATATGTGTGTTTTGTGTATTTTTGTGGCGGCATATGCTTCCTTCAACAAAAAATCTTGTAGGTGGGTACGTGTAGCATGGCCACTTGGGCCGCTCGGTAAATGTTTTGATGAAAATTACTGTTGGAGGGCAAGGTAGCATCTGTCTTCTGCTTGTATTTTCATTTCTTGTACAATTTATAATTGTGACGGGGCCCCTTAGCACTGTAAAGCACGAAGACAGAAATAAAGGACATCATAAGGTATTGCCGCTTTTCCACTGCCTTTTGCTGGCCCGCTGCTCTGACAATACAGGAAAGATCTAGTTTGGATAGTCAGGGTTTTCTTCTCATTGCTATGCATATAAATGCTGCAAAAACACATGGCCTCCAATGGCCTCTATACATTTCCACCTTTTCCATTGTCCACGCACTGAGCTTCCATATTAACGAGGCATAAATGTATTGCAAAAATTGTCTGCAGAAAAACTATCTGTAATAAGTCTATATTAATGAGGGTCATATTATTGGAGCACGACTGCAGTTTCACACATCAGGTGCAACGCTGTTAATTCTAGCACTCTTGTTTGTGCTGCCTACATGCGCGATCAAAAAGTAGTGCATTTCTTGTGGTGAGCAAAAAATAATAAATGATTTGCCTGCAGGCTTTTTACATGATACATTTGTCATGAGCTTGATTAAAGGCACACCTATTGCTGACAATACGTTGTCGGAACAAGTGTGGAGTAACAAACCTTCCTATATTTTTTTCTTTGTGCAGACTGCCTTTCACAGACGTTTCAGTGTTGCACCTGATGCATGAAACTGATTATTATTCCTATGCATCATGTCGCACCGGGAGGCTGCCATTCTTGGGCTACCTGCGGGGCAAGCTTCTTTTAGCCGCCAACTGATGACGCTAACAACCTGACGTGCATGCGTTTTGCTCGCTCATTGAAAAACCACATCCCAAAGCTTCATCGCATGATTGAGTGTTCATGGCCACAGAGCTTGCATACAGGACGTGGCCACCCATGACCCACAATGCAGTGTTTAAAAGAAGTCGGGTGCATCCAAATTTTAATGCGGGAGTTCCCCCATGTCGGAAAAAAATTGCCCGGTGTTGGCATTGGACACACTTTGAAGCCCCTCAGCCAGAGAAGCCACCTAGGGTCATGTGACCTTGTGACATCATCACAACCTGTCCAACACATTGTGAGCAAACTGACCTTCATCAAGGTGGAAATAAATTAATGATCGGTCGGGAGAGGTTGTTCAGATAGAGGAACCACACCGGTGACAGCATCTGCCATGGCAGGGCAGTGGCACATCACATAAGCGCTGAACCATTGCACCAGGAGTGGTATGAGGACTCCCAAGGATCTATGAATGCAGAGTCGAGAATGTCCAATTTCACATATATGGGCATTAACCCATCGCGATCGCCTCATACCCTTAAGGCAGAGCTCAAGTATCCCTTCTAATTTTTTTGTGCGTGTTATTAAAATCTGGGATTAGCTTTAACTTTACATAAGAAAGGCCAACATCGGACTCTTTTCTTGCCGCAGAGCATTGTGTGGTAGTTATGAATGTGGGTGGAAGCTCCATTGAAGACGACCGTTCGATGAAAGTGGCTATGTTTAAGCTCACTCTTGTAAAGGTCGTTAATAATATGATATTCGTTAATAATATTGCATGCAAGTGTCAAGAGTGCAAGCTTTGTGTCAAAGTATTCACCTGCTAGCAGCTTCTTTGTGTAGGCTGAAGAGCAGCTTGTCCTCCCTGCTCTCTCGGAAGATTAAGTGACTACTAAGTAGTTAATAAAGTAAGTGGGCATGAAGAACCTTCTTGTGTCATTGCATGTTTTCCAGCACATATCACATTCACTCACTTTTTCAAACAAGTCTCTGAGGCTTCAGTCTATAAGTATTTCTACCTACCGCTCCGTATTCGTAAAGCTCTTCTGAGGAAATCACAAAAAGCTTCTATTCGATCTCCTTATAAAGTTGCAAAAGACATTCATGAAAGTATTTCTATAATAGTACCCCCTAGTCTCCATATAGGAATGCGGTGGCCAGTTAGTTATTGAAACTCGTTGCATAATAGTTATACACGTTCAGTAAATCAACTATAGGCTCTATCGAGGAAAGCTAAAAGAGGTTCTTATGGATCTCTCAAAAGAGTTGCAAAAGACTCAATAAAGTGTTTCTATAGCACTACCTCTTCGTGTTCCTATAACAATGCGATGACCAATTAGTTATTGGAACAAGTTAGGTAATACTTAAAGGTTCAGTAAAGCCACTATAGGCTCTATTGAGGAAAGCTAACAGAGCTTCTCTTGGATCTTCTTAGAGACTTGCAGAAGACACTCATTAGAGTATTTCTATAGCAGTTCCTCATTGCATTTCTATAAGAATGCGGTGGCCAATAAGTTATTAGAACTCTTTTAACATATTCCATACAGAGTTAAAAACAACACAATACATTCTATTGAGAAAATTAGAAAAATTCTAAACCAACACGATACACATTTTTGTAATGGTATAGCGGAAAGAATGCACCTATGGTACATGATACTTGTAATATCTGCTGCGGGTCCTTAGGCCCGAGACTCCATCGACCCAGCGGAGCTTCCAGGGTTCCTGACCAGGCGCGCTCCCGGATTCTGCGTCCCGGAGGTCCTACCTGTCGTCCTGCTGCCCGGCACCGCGCTCCTGTCGTGGTGACCTGGGTGGTAGGGTGCCTCGATGCCCGCTCGCCTCCGCTTTCAGGGTGAGGACACTTCCCGCGACGGCAACATGTTGGGTCACACTCTTCCGTTCGGCTGCATAGAGCGCAATGCGGTGGCAGGCCGTTCGGACGACAAAACTGCCACTACCGCGTGAAAATCCGCAAACCTGGTGTTCTAACTAGAAAGGTTGGTACAAGAGATGTTTCAAACAGTGAATCGGAGTTAGTTAAGCTTAAATATGACATGTTTTGCAGCTCATCGGCTGAGAAATTCGGCGCCTTGCGAACATTCGTTGCAATCTCACAGCGGTTGTAACAGTTCCAGCGCTATCTGTACACCCGGGCACTCTACATCTAGATTGCTTTTCCAACAGTCAGAGTTGCTTATTTAGAGCTGGATTTTCATAATCGCCAAACAGCGCCACTCGGGCAGTTCTAAAGAGTATATCAAGCTTTCCTGTCAACGACAGTTTCTAGTATGTTTGGGCATTAACTTGCTCCTGTGTTGCTACTGCGACAAAGCAGTGGCGGTATATAAGCTATAAATATATGAAAGCCTAACAACTGTCAGAAGGTTTTGACATACACTGCTCACCTCGTGTTTGGGGTGTTGTTGAATAAGACCAGTTAACTGTGTAGGACTCTCACTGTTTAATGGTAGCACAAAATTGACTCAACTTATTTTATAATTTGTCTTGCTTTCAAAAAATGTGTGAAACAGTCACCTTTGTTGAATCTGCTACTGCGTGGTTTTCTTTCGTAGTCTACAATTAACTTGTGCTTGTGTATGATCCACTTTGCACAAGAGCGTGTTAGCCTTAACCACTGCTTATTCGCCGTGAAATTTTGACTTCAGTTTTCGGAATGTTCAAGGCAATGCCAGCTCGTAATGACCAGCCTGCCCACTTCAACAAAACCAAATTAAAATATATATTTTGTGTGTCGCTACTCCAAGCCTCCGCACTTTTCGCCATTGGAATACGGTAGAAATCTAATGCACTGACCATAGGAGTCGGTGTTGCTGAGTGAAACACAGCATGTAAATATCAAAACAGCAAAGAATAATCAATTTATTTACAATATACGTGATAGTGAATGTACACATTCCGCTCTGCGTTTTAAAACAAAAGGCAAATTGTATTCACTGAAGGCCTGCGCCTGCTACTGTTTTCCTTCCATACGATCTATCAGGAAGTTCAGATGTGTTCAGCCATCGTGCAAAAATACGAAGCCTAAGGGACACAAAACGGTCAACAAGTTTCTGGAAAATTTCAGAGTGCTGTGTGCACGAAACTTGTGGGAGGGCCACACTACTTATAATCATTGGTCTTAGTGCGTTCATGGTCTTTTCGACATGACTAATATTCCTTGTTTGAGAAAAAAATTTAAATGTCCTTTCGCACTGTTCAACAATTTTCAGAACTTCTTGGCTTGCGTAAGTTAAATTTTTCCCACCTTGTACAAACTCTTTCAGCTGAACGAGTTTGTGTTGTTCTCCGGGCTCCTCTGCGGGCCACATGCGCATGCAGACCAAGCAATGTTCCACAGTAGACAAAATTGACCTAACTAAGAATCCTGCTAAATGAGAAAGTATGTCGCCCTCGATAGAAGACACTGGGTGCAGATCGACATCAATGACTTCCTCATTTACTTTAGATTCGCACTGCCTCGCATGCTGTATTTCTGGAGAGAGAAAATCAACTAGATAATCATTGTCGTCAATTTCGTAGCCAGATTTATTTGGAACTTATTGAAACTCGCTCACTGACACAATTTTAAGGGTATTGTTTAGATCATATGAGCTGGGCAAAGGCGCCCGCATTCGAATTACGGAAAATACATTCTCCAAGCAGTCTTGGACAAGCCTGCCAGTGAGGGCAAATTTGTACCCGCAGTCTTTCAGGAGGTAAAGGTGCAGTTTCAGCACATCTGTCGACATGACTGCGCCTGACTGGCAGGGCTTCCAGATTTTTCGCACGCCAATCCTGAGTTCCGAGACAACTTCTGACGCAAGGTTCAAAACTGAAACTGCTCGCTCATACATTTCTTTGTCAATCATGCTTAAGGCGACCAACGGATGGCGAGCTGCCATTATCGTGTACCACTTGAATAAAAGTTCAAAAAACCAAGCAGTGGTTCCAGC